>NC_056735.1:1992150080-1992322580 GCF_019279795.1 Protopterus annectens
CGCATCTGCACCGATGGACCCCAGTACTGACTAATGTATACATGTGCATTGCTAAGAATAACAGTGTCTGTGTGTTTGTAGACCTGTATTTGATAATACCCTGAGGCCCTTCACACCCACTGCACCCCCCCATTGCCATAGTTAGATAAGGCTGCTGCTGTAATGGACGTTACATGTACATTGTTACACTCATCACTCTATGGGCTACCTGAAGCTTGCAATACCAGCACAACACTGTTGTACAAATGGGTTGATAGGCATGGGTTACCCTCTGAGTTTTGGCAAGTGTATGTATGTGTGTAAGTGTGTATATTTGTAGGATACAGCATTCTGAGGTCACATTCTCCTAATGCTGATTGTAGGAGAGCCTTGACAATGCATCACCCTGCTATCCCTGTGGCATGTGCAGTAGATGCATATCCCTGAAGTAGCACTCTTGACATAGACAAGGGGCTGTATTGCAGTCCTGGTCAATGTGTGATGGTGGGTATGTCAGAGTATTATCAGGGCTTTCAGTGAATACAATATCCAATGTGGGGTGTGGGTGCTGGGGTATACTGTCTTTACACCATGGCAACCCCAGTACATGTCCAGTGTTCCACTGTATGGGGACCACTGTCACCATCAGCCATACATGTAACTGATAACACTATCTAGCTCAGTGATGTGTGCAACATATCTGTACAGAATGGACACATTAACAAGGTAGTCAGCACTGATAAGCCCATGTTTCTCAGATGTGTGTATGACTGTTATGTGTTTGTCAATGTGTATATGACAGTATGTCACACTATGTATTGTTCATGAATAACAGTACATCCTCCATTACCATACTGTACAGGGCCTGGTGATGTACTTCACTTAACATGTAACCTGGAACACACCTCATCCGAAAAGCTGTGTGGTGTATGCAATTAAGGCCACACACATCAGTAGTACTACATACCTAGATAGGGGTTCTAGTCCCAGTGTTGCCAAGTAAGAGTGCGTGTGTATGTGAAGGGATCTACTTCAGTTTGCAGAATATACATGTCCCAGAAGGACATCTGTCCGAGAACTGTCTGGCAAATAACATTTCACATGTATCATCCTGTGGAAATTCATTCCATCACAACTAGTATTAGATTTGTAAATACCCTCTTCCCCACTGTATAGTTGTACAGCGATACTGGGGTTGGTATATATAGCTGGGTGTGGATCTTGTGGACACAGCCACCATCATTGCAGTTATTGTTGAGTGTATCCCCCCATTTAGCTGGCTGTAATACTGTACAGTTCATGTTAACAGGTTAAGTAGTTGTTAATCACACTGTCTGTGGTTCTACACCACCTCACACCCTCCAAATGGTGGAGCTGTGCCACCCATACCAGCACACCTATGTTTACCGAGTTGAGGATTGCACTAGATTGGGGAAGGGGACATATACCCTGCCAGTACCGTTAAACTATCAGACTGCTTATTTCCCAATGTTTTGTTGTGCCTATTCTGTCTTGGTGGAATTACATTGGCTAAAATGGGTCCCTTGCAAAAGTACATACATCCATGTGTACAGTATTCTCTGTGTATTGCATCAACACCAAAGCCTCTGTGTGTGTTATATGCAAACATGTGGTGTGTACCACCCAGTGCACTTATCATTGTCGACTGTAGAAGGGCTGCTGACATCAGCCACCATGCACTCACCTGTATACACCCCCAGACCTGTCAGGCATGTGGCACATGCAGTAACTGTTAAACAGACCTGTGACATGTTCAGCTGTGCCCAGGATATGGCATAGTCAGGGTGTCACCACAATGCCATACCCCTTGTAGGAAACAGCAGTCCAAAATCCTGCTGACACATGGACACCTACAACACAAAGAGAATACATTACAGAGACCACAGTCACTCAGTGTTAATAACAGCTATAATGCATCATGGCTGGACAGCTATACTTCCTGACATATAATCATTAAACTTTAGTGCTGAAAACATGTTACACAGGATTATATTGGTACACCGTAGTACAGTCACCCTGTGCATCAGAACCATATTAGCCTGTCCCTGCATTGATGTTATGGATGTGGCAAAGGTATCATCATATTCACAGGGTGTGTTGTTGGTTTGCCAGAGACCTAGGCTGAGCCATACTATTGACATTATGTGCATGTGTTAGGGAGTTTCATTATTAATTGGGTTGTTGAGATGTGTTGTGTGTAGGTATGGGGTTGCCCTAGCTGTGTTGGTGATGTGTGTGTGTGTGTGTGTGTGTGTGTGTGTGTGTGTGTGTGTGTGTGTGTGTGTGTGTGTGTGTATGCATGCACACAGTTCTGCCATGCAGCTGCCCTATAAAGGGGCTTGTTGGACAGCTGCAGACCATACCAGGTAGGGTGTGTAGTTCACAGTCTCTGGCCATGGACATGAGAAATGTGCCTGCCAGAGGTTCCACGGGCACCACCAGGTACAAGCCATGATATGGTACTCTCCCCTGATGATGACATATGTCCGCTGGATCCAGGTCCCTCTTGGGACCGGCCAGGGCCACATGCATGTGGCCTTCTGTGTTGTGGTGTGGACAGCACCCCCCTGTAGTGCTGGGGCTGGTACTGCCTCTACAGGAGCAGCTCTGACTTCTTGCACATCCACATCAACCTCCAGCTGTTGGTGCTGCTGGCCTACATCCACTTGGCCATCGCATTACTCCCACCATATGCTCAAGCACAGACATTTCACGGTCGAGGATTCCCACCATCTCACCCAACCGTCTATCCATGACCTCTGCAAAATAATGGTGGGCACCAGCAAGATCATGGATGCTGTCAATAACAGCAGAATGAGTTGCCCTCTGCAGCCTCAGACCCTGTCTGATATACTGTTCCATACGTTCCTGCACCTTCATGACGGCCTGAAACATGCTTCTGGTGACACCACTTCTGCCAGGGGCATGATGACCAGCAGCCCTCCTATGAGCACCCCTGTACATCTGCCTGTGTGGTACCCCACTGGGCATCTGGCTATGGCTGCTGTGTCCAGACACATGTGCCATAGACAATAAACTGTCCTTTCCCATGCCACTACCCACCACTGTCCCTCATCTACTCATCTATGGCCACTGGTGATGGAGTATGTAGAGGCAATGTGACTGTGTCCGGGGATGGAGTGGATAACAGTAGGATGTGAAACAATGGCGCAACTTTAGTCTCTGACAACCCTGCCTGTGTCTCAACATATCTATCATCATTGTCAGTGTCTGTATGGACACTAACATCAGTTTGCCTGCAGGAGGGACCCTGACCCACCTCGCCACCTGTGAGGAGAAAACAAGAAATGCACTTTAAGACCAGTACATCATTGCTTAACAGTACATATGCAGACACACACACACACACACACACACACACACACACACACACACACACACACACACACACACAAATTTACAGGTGAAATAGCACAAAGATATTACACACAGACCTCTCATTACCCATCTGTCAACATGCATGACATATGGCACTCAACAGCATGCAGTGCAGCTATAGTCAGTCCCTGTTACCAACTTTATGCATCTCTGTGATGCATGGGTTGCGTTAGTAGGTGATGCCCCTTCCCCTGGAACACACTGCACCCATGTACACAGTATTGCTGTGCACCTGTTCAGCACCCTAGCATTTACTATGCACCATACCTCACAGGTGTACACGTCATTGCTGAATGTGTATATGTGTGTCAGTTATGTTTTCTCTGCTGCTCACAGCCCGTATGTGTTTGTCCGACACAGACCTCAGATGATACTTGGACAGATGTCATTAGTGAATGCCTGATGTCTGATTTACAGATCTCATCATCAGCGGTGCATGTATGGCCAATAAAATACAATTACTCTGACAACCTTCAAACCTTACTGTGGCTATGAGGAGTTCACACAACCTTATTGACATGGCACCCTCTTCCCTGGTATGCCATGGGGACACATTACTGCATATGTTAATATTACATGAACCTGATATGTGACATATGACCTCTGCAATCAAATGCAGTATCAAACAAATGTGTTAGTTGTGCAGATGCTGATTGAGATGCATACAATTTGTGGGTGCATAAGGGTGCACACCCTTAACATGATGGTTTATTGCACCAACTGTTAAATGTAATACAGTAGTCTCTATTCCTGGAAGGGATATACTATCATGGGCCATCTGCATTTGCCAGTATTTGGTCACTCTGCCCTACATATGTCCCCTAACTCTGCATGATTGCAAGGTCAACTTGTGCACAGACCTTGGAGGTCACACAGTGCCATCACTATTGCTGTGGAGTCAGGATTATGTCTGCCACAGTTCATGACCTTGACTGTGTGCAGATACAGCCATTCCTAGCCAAGTTTGGATGTCTGTTTCAGTTCACTTTGTGTTTCAGGATGACAACCCCCTCCCCATCCTCAGCCTTTTTGCAAATGCTTGACAACTATGGGCTACACTTGTGTGTCATTTTGCAGTGTCCCAAATTCAGAACACCATGTGTACCAGCGTAGTCCCTGCTAATGAATGGCAAGCATACAGGTGTACACTGGCACCAGCAAGGTACAGAGGGGGATGATAAGCCTGAGGTGGGGTGAGGTGTTGCTTGTGCAGCACATGTATCTTAATTGATACTGTCTCTAGGTTTCCAACTTTGTCCTGGTACACATTACACATTGCAACACATGCCTTTGGGGGACTTTTGATGTTATGCATACGCTACCTGTAGAGAGCCCTGACTAATGTTTTCCTGTGGAGCAACTGTCCCACCTGATTACCCTAACCCATGGTCCACACTTATGCAGAGTCCAGGTGATTGTTGACACAGGTACTGCACAGCCAGTACTTGCTAGACATTCCTGCAACTCCCTTAGTGTTGTGGCATGTTACTAGGCAGCCTGCATGATCAGTTTGCAACATGTCGTCATCTGTCTTGGATGGCCATCTGTTTATTTTTTACATTAATCTTGTCCCACACATCCTCACCACATACATGACTATCTGCACTGTTTGCCATGGTATATGCAATGGTGAGGTAAGGCTACGTCTCACTTCTGCATGCTACCTGTTGGGTTTGGGATCCGTTCCATGGCTTGTAAAATGTGTGCAAGCAACGGCTGCCTCTGTCGCAGGTAAGTGGGCACATTTGATGGACAAATGTCTTACACAGCAGACAATTTCTTGGTGTGACATTGAGGACCTGTACTTGCTGGAAGGTCCATACTCATGAAGAGTGAATGCTCTCAGTACCTCAAAAGCTGCTTCCACAATATGTTATTTGGAGTGTATGCAGACATATGCTTCCAGTGTTTTTTAAGGTATGTATTCCCCATATTTGCTGTCCTAAGATAGGATCCTATATTATACATTCATTGCTCATGTTAGGACCACATTATAGGTTGTAGAGGTTGTGTATTGCGGTATTGTGATATGTCATTGTGTAGACCTGTAACAGTTGCCATTGTAATAGTGGTATATACACTGTTGTAGCACTGTATAAGGGTGATGTTTCAGACATGTTTCTACTGTAGGCCATTTGTCCCACCATTGTGTTCATCTCTGTGCACACATCTTAAAATGACAGGTTGTTAGTTATATGGTAGGACTCTTACATACCCTTCAGATATGCCACCATGGTGACCACTGTGATGCAGTGCAGTTAACAGCAATAATAAGTGAACATGTACAGCATGCATTATCGGTAGGTGTGTTAAATGTGTGCATGGCAAATACCATGGCCATAACATGGTCGGTGTTTTGGCAAACCTGAACAAACAGCACCATACTCATCAGCTGCAGGCTGCTGCTCCAGAGGTATATCAGAGTGACCTACATCATTGTGTGAGAGATGTGATGTCAGTACCCACACCTGTGACACTGGTACAGGGTAAGAGTAACATTACAGTACATCAACAGTACAAACCCACAATACTACAGATTATGCACATCTGTTTATTACTACAATGCAGCAACAGACCATATATATTTTATCTCACATATGCATGATTAAACTCTACAGATGCAGATGGATAAGCAGCAGTGGTCTACTGATGTTCCCTGTGGCCTTACCTGCATGGTCCTCATCCATTGTGTGCGTAGCACCCACCTCCACAATGCTCTCCACAGGGTCTTGTGTTTGCGGGTGTGCAGGTGCTCCGTAGCTGGCGAGGAACTCCTCAGCAAGTGTCTGGGGGGCTGGATGGCATGACCACCCCCCCCCCATGGCTAGCTGTTCTCTCCTAACCACAGCAGCACGCTGATGGGCTTGGCGGAGTAGGTCAGTACACCAATGTCAGATCTGCTCCTAATTGCGGTTATGCAGGCCTACATCTCTTACCCTGTGGATGAGCTCGTTCCACAGGGCGGTCCTCTCCTGCAGATCATGGGCTGTACGTCCAAACAGGGTGTGGTAGTGCTGCACCAGGTTGTGTATAATAACCTCATTCTCCTGGGGGGACTAGACCAGCAAGTGCTCCCATGACATGGTGCCTGAAAGACATAAAAAGGAAAAAGTTCTGAGGACCTCATACTGCGAGGATATAATAGTTATTAGTAGACATCTCTGTCTCCTCCACCATCTCTGCAACAATAATCTGAACACACTACCGAATGGGCATGTTTACAGCAAATCTACTGTTGGGACATATATCGTATTGTATAACAATTTGTGCAATGTGTTTCTAGTCATGTTCCATGTTGAAACACTATCATTGGTGGCCTGTTGCAAACAATGTCACCTGCATGCCATTGTAAGGGCCACTATGGTTCCATATATGCATGTGTTCTGTTTGCTATGTGACTGCTCTACATCTGGTGTTTTGTGTTAATGGGGATATCTATGCATGCTGTTAGACATAGCCCTGGAATGTGTGAACTATTACTACCCACATAAGTTCTATAACTGTGACACAATAGCATGTTTGGTGAGACTGTTCCCAGCAGAAACACCTCTCCCATCTCATCTGGCCATGTTACCAGGCCACAGCACATCTGGGACCCACCCTGGGACCTCATCATCTGCCGAACTTGCAATACCTTCAGGTGGAACCACCTCAGGGGATGGTGTTCACCCCCCCCACCCCCGGGAGCACACACAGACAGGATCCTGTCACCTGAAGTCAGGTCCAGGGTCTGGTACATAGGGAGCTCCACAGAGACTTGGGGGATGTGCTACACCACCATGAGGCCCTCAGAACACAATCACATGGTCGGCATGCTCCTCCTGCTCAGCCCCTAGCCCAGGCACCTTTAGGGCTGTGAAGGTGCAGTTGTGACTGCCCATGGGTAGGGACCTTGGTCCCATTGTTTCCATATGGGGGTTCATGGGCTTCCACATTCCAAACACCACCCCTATCCAAGGAGATTACCCACCACATGTTTCATATACTGCCCCTGTATGCTGTCCTGTCTGTCTTCTAACCCAACCTACCTCCCGAAATATACCTACTATCTTTCCCCAACATACCAATCTCACCTTCACAAACAAGGGCAATGTGTTCCCAACATGGATTTCACACCAGACATAACTGTCCATTTTTCACCCACTTACTACTGTATCTATATATATATATATATATATATATATATATATATATATATATGTGTGTGTGTGTGTGTGTGTGTGTGTGTGTGTGTGTGTCTGTATATCTGTAGACATACACTAGGCATACATGTTTATATATATATATATATATATATATATATATATACACACACACACACACACACACACATATATATATATATATATATATATATATATACACACACACACACACACACACACACACACACACACACACATATATATATATATATATATATATATATATATATATATATATATATATAGTTATTTGTATATATGTACACACACACACACGCACATATATATATATATATATATATATATATATATATATATATATATATATATATATATATATATATATATATATATATATATATATATATACATATATATATATATAGGGTGCATTCAAACATGAGGTCCACACTCTCTTACTCTCCTTCTTCCACAGCTGCAGTGTTCTGCCTTGCTACAAAACTGACAGGTGTCACATGTGGACACAGCCTATCATTAGGGGGGTATATATAGGGACAGATTGCAGGTAAGCCTATCACACACCTATAGCATTTGTGCATGCTACATTTCATGTTAACATGACTGTCCTGCAGGTGGTGGAGTCTGAAACTCACAGGTCTATCATAACGGCATTACTTCCACCACCAGCTATTTGCCACACTAATATACATGTCTTGAGGTACAGAACACACACTATGATTGCTTACATATTGTCATTCAGTGCGGATCTGCACAGTTGACAGGTATGGCCCACTGCCCACAGGGTCAGATGCTATGTCCATAGCAGTTGTTCAGCAAGGCATCATTACAACAACTCCTGATAAAACTTTTCACATCATCTATCCCATTATTATAGAGCACGTATGTGTCACATACCTGTTGTAATATTGTCCTCTCTTCTAAGTAGACTTTTATGTGTCCCCTGTGTTATATAGGTTTGGTTTGAACAAAACAACTAGGAATAATGAATTGAATTGGAAATGTTTGCTTTAATGAGATTTTTTTTATTCTTTAATTGAGTAATCAAATGTAATTAATGACAGAATATAAAAGGTATTTTTTTGTAGTTTTTTATTCCTTGAAGGCGCTAGAATAAATTATTTTCTGTTTTTAATACCTGGTCCTCATTTTTGGAAAAAACAGCTGGAGAACTTTTTTGGATCCTAGTTGTTTTGAATTTTCCAGAGGAGGTGAAGGTTGTGTTGTGGAGGTTTGGTTTGTAGTTTTAGTTGTTTTAGATATTTTATTTATTTTTTTATTATCCTGTTTGTCTTTCTCTCTCTCTCTCTCTCTCTACTACAGGAATTGCACTGCTTTGAATAGATTGCAGCATGTATTTTGTAGGTGATGCACATGATCAGGTGATGGCCTCTGCACCAATTAGTGTTCACCACTTGCTAATTGAATGCAGCCAGCTGTGTAGTACTTCCAATTACCACTGTCATGGCAACCCATTACTATAAATTATTACATCATGTGGGCGTTTTCCCTTTACCTTTCTTGTATGGAACACATCCTTCCTGTGTGTGGGCAGCAGTGATACAGAAAGCAGGTAGCAATACCTCTTACAACAGGACTTGCAGACACAGGCCAACTACATATTTGTATAAGGACAGTGTAAGTAGTGTTGTTATATGCATTGCATACTGCTAGTTTTTCAGGGTTTGTGTGTACATGCTGGTTTAGCATGGAAATGCAGTCTGTCTGCATAGCTCTCAACTGTAGGCCTATCCACATGATGGCCAGAAATTGGCTGTTATGTTTTGTCTGTTCATCACACAGGTCTTGTCTCTGATATATCAGTGGTATTCTGTCTGTTGAGTGCTATCAGTAAATGGCTACATCCATTTGTGTTTCTGATTTCATATTCCTGATTAAGAGTATGTTGCAACCAATCCTGTAACACCAGCAACTTTCACAGTGTATAACAACAATATTGCAAATAAGGCCCCGTATTCCAGCCTCTGTCCTCCAGCTATATACCAGGCTTTGTCCATATGTCATGCAGTAAGAGGTTAAAAGTGGCCTATCATTATGTAGTGCTGGCATTCCTGCCAACATTCCATTGATGTTGTGAACTCCCACACATATTGTGGGGTAGTGTCCAGATATATGTGGGCTACAGCTGGACAAAACATGTGTGACCTTGCACAGTCCAGAAGTCAGGGTATGTAACACTGTTATATGCCCTTTTATGTCACTCTATGAGGGAGGGGTATGCACCATTTATAACCTAGGCCATTACAGCATGTGAGGGATATCAGTAGTAAGACACATTAAGTTATATGGCTATACATTTTCATACATTTCACCATGGGAACATTGGTGGGCTAGTGCTTACTGTCTTAAAGACAGTTCTGTTTATCAGTGTGGTAGTGATGTTTTAAGTTAAGCATTGTTATGTAACAGATACATTTTCATTGTGACTACTTAAATTTTTTCCCCTAACGATTGAGTACAGAGTGTAATTGGAGGCTGCTGAAATAAATCTGTATGAAGTAGTGTTGATTGATTCTTATCTTCCAGGCCAATGTTTCTTTACTGTTGTACTACTTGAAGGCCTTGGCCTGGACAGCAACATATGCTATGCTTTCAGATTACTGTATAAAATGTTTTGCTTGAGAGTTGCACTACTCAGTTATGTATTTAAAACACCTAACTGCTATATGAAATGGCATATCCAACTGAAATGGCACACAAACCACAGTGAAAAACTTCTCTAAAGCAAATTTGACACTCCTCAAAACCGAGGTGGAATCCTTCAAAGCCACCGGGCCTGTGGAAAATACAGCCCAGACCGCAGAATCCTTTATAAACACATTCTATGAACACCTTCAGGAATGCATGGATCATGCAATCCCAAATAAAACCAAGACCCAATCCTCCAAAGGCAGACGTCCTGTCTGGTGGACCCCAGCCATAAACAAACTATACAATAGAAGGAGGAAGCTACTACATGATAGAGCAAAATCCCAAAAAGGGAAGGCATCTCTGATCAGTATTAGCAAAAAACTACGGGTACTCATAAAATCGTCTAAGGCCAGCTTCGAGAGAAAAATTGCACGGGACACTAAGGATAATCACAAGGCTTTCTTTAGTTATGTTAAGAACCTGGGTGGGAATTCCCAGATATGCTCAGAATTAGTCCAAAATGACAAAAAATACACCGAACCCACAGACATTGCCAACATCCTAGCTGACAGGTTCAGAGCAAACTTCTCCCCTCCCCACCAAAGGGCAAATATCTATCCCAGCAGAGTGCTGCCCCTGACATCTCAGATGATCAGGTAAGACCCACCCTCTCCAAAGCAAAACACACAGCATCAATGGGACCAGACGGTGTCCTGGGCTGCATCCTACATGAACTCCAAGAAGAGCTAAACCCAAACATAAAACTACTGTTCAATCTCAGCCTTACTACAGGATATGTACCCAAAGAGTGGCATACAGCAACAGTGGTCCCTCTCCACAAAGGTGGTGCCTCAACAGATCCTGGAAACTATTGCCCCATAAGCCTGACTAGCTTGGTCTGCAAAGCTATGGAAAGGATCATCACGGACCTCATAAATAAAGATATTGGGGACCTACAGTCACTGGATGCTACCCAGTTCGGCTTTGTTAAGGGCAAATCCTGCCTCTTAAACCTGGTCGATTTCTTTGAAACAGTCACCAAGGCCATTGACGAGGGGAAGGTGGTCCACACAGCCTACCTGGACCTCGCAAAAGCCTTCGATACAATACCCCACTCGGGCATTATAGATAAGCTCACCAGCTTAAATATAAACCCCTATGTCACTAGATGGGTTGCAAACTGGCTCAATGACAGAACCCACATGGTTAGAATTGCTGGAGCTATGTCAGATCCAAACCAGTTACAAGTGGCATCCCACAAGGCTCAGTCCTGGGACCTCTCTTGTTCGGTATATATTTCTTGGAGGTACAGGCCAACATGGAAGGACTGTGGCTGACCAAGTTCGCAGATGACTGCAAACTGGGCACCATAATTGACTCTCCAGCTGACACAAACATCCTCCAAAAGGGCCTCATAGAAACAGACAGCTGGTGCCAGAGCCATGGCCTCAAGCTAAACGCCAAAAAGTGTGCAGCCATCCCCTTTGGCAAAAACAAAGTGCCCACAAATTACCACATAGGTGGTAATCCATTAAGTACAGAAGAAGTAATTAGGGACCTGGGGACCCAAGTTGATAGCAATCTCTCATTTGACAACCACGTGGCCAAAGTGGTTAGAAAAACATTTTATATAGCCCACCTAATCATGAAGGGATTCACATCTAGATCAGGGGAGGTCTTCGTGCCTCTTTACTCATCCCTCATCAGGCTCATAATTGAGTACAATGCCCCTTTTGGGATGTACCTTACCAGACACCTGCAGCAACTGGAAAGACCCCAAAAGTACCTCACCAAGAGGATCAAAGGGCTCAAGCAGATGCCATATGCTGCCCGGTTAAAGAAACTCCAGCTCTACTCAGTGGCATACCGCCTGCTCAAAGGCGATCTGTGCCTGATGCATAAAGCCATGTCCAACCTGGAATTAATGGACATGCTGCACCTCAGAAAATCCAAATCCCATCGAGCTATGCGCTTGAGAGACTTGAACCTCAGCACTGAAATAAATAGGACATGCTGGAGGAACAGATTCATAACCCAGAGGCTCCCTTCACTCTGAAATAAAATCCCAGTCCAGGTTAGGCAGAGTCCCTCATTGACTCTCTTCAAGAGGAATCTTAATGAGTGGATGGGAGATCGTAGGTTTACCCCGGGTATCACTTCTGTGTCACTGTTAGACAGAGGCACAGTATACTAACCTCGAAAAAGGGCATAGCAAATTTAATTTAAAATGGGTGGCGAAAGCCAAACACACTCTGGCTAGGCTTATAAATGCCCTAGGGCAGATAGCCTAGTATGAACCTATGAACCTATGAATAAGCATTTATATGTATGCAAACCTGTGTGTGGTGTTATATCCTTTAACTTGTCTGAAAGTATATGTTTCATGCAATGATTGTCTTTTGTATGAGAGAATCAAATACTGTCCATTTTAAAAGGTGGCAACTGTAAGACTATTGGCTGTTCAAAATACTGTGCACCCTCTAAATATGTATCTTCTTATACATATCTACACATAGTAATATACGTATTTGTGTATGTATGTGTATATACATCCATATCTATATATATGTGTGTATGTATATATATATATATATATATATATATATATATATATATATATATATATATATATATATATATACACATATATGTATAGATATAGATGTATATATATATATATATATATATATATATATATATGGGATCTGTACAGATCCCCAAAGGCACTTTCTGCCCAAACAGAAATCACAGAACATACATAACCGAAAGTGCTATTCACTGAAGCAGCACTTTTGGTTATGTATGCTGGTTGTGCCGGTCACACTACAGTGCGGTTAAGGGAGAATTCCCTTTTCCCCACTGTAGTGTGACCTTGGAGTGAGAATATAAAAGTAGGGGGGTGTGGGCACAACCCCCACACGGGGGGTGCAGGGGGGGCTTGCCCCCTGCATAAAAGGAGATTTATTGTTTTTTTTTTTTTTTTTTTTGAACGCACTTTAATGAAAGCACTTTTTTGGTGAAAGTTCATTCAGTTATTGTGGATTCGGACTATTGAACTTTCGTTCAATAGTCCTGGATCCATATACATATATATATATATATATATATATATATATATATATATATATATATATATAAATATGCATATATGTGTGCGTGTGTGTGTGTATATGTATCATTGGAATGTTTATTGCTTTCACATTATACATTCCATATGGTAGACAGAGTGTTCTACATGATGTGTTATTGATATCATCCTGACATCGTACAGCTGAGATTGATTACTGTTAACTTCTTGTGGCTATGTTGTGTAGGGTCCTGGGTATGAGACTTGCAAGTGTTGGTATTGTGTTGCAAAGCAGAACTGTTTGGCTTTGGAGGAGGGGATGATATCAATAATTACAAGAGGTACTTAATTCGGGCCCCCTCACCCCCATTAACAGTGCCTTTGGTCATATATTTATTTGTTGTATTCTTTTATATACATCTATATATATATATATATATATATATATATATATATATATATATATATATGCCCCCCTGCATAAATGCATAAACAGGATGTTAGTTGTAGAGGTTAGGGAGTTACGGCAAGGGTGGCATTGTTGTTAATGCCGTAAAATGCCCAACAAACCACCTTAACTATAAACAGCTAAGAAATGCCACCAAAAAGGATATTCTTAGAGACAAAAAGACTTCTACCTTTAACTACAACAAACCAGCCAACAAACTCCACAAAAATTTTGTTCTGGAATAAACAAACTTCTTCAGCCAGGCCACACCACTACTCCAGACCGAACTGGTTTCAACCATAATAACTCCAACCAGATCCCTGATGCCTTTAATAACTACTTTACAGAAGCCATTCTAACCCTTGCCAATTCTTTACCACTTTTCACTACTTCCCAAACAAATACCTGCAATAATTCTTTGCCTACCTTTCGAATACAACCTGTATCTACATCCTGCATCTGTAAGCTACTTCAAAAACTGAAACCTTGCACCCCTTCTGCTGACCGTCTCCCATCTGAATACCTACAAATAGCTGCAAAAGCCATAGCCTATCCCATCTCTATCCTTATTAACAGAACTATCTCAGAAGGCAAAATCCCTGCTCTATGGAAGATATCCCACATCATCCCTCTACACAAAAGTGGACCTTCTACTGAGCTTTCTAACTTTCGCCCTATTGCTTTACTCTCCCCTTTAGCTAAGATTATGGAAAAATGTATTCACAAACAACTACTTAACCCCTTACTACAAAATAACCTACTCACAAACTGCCAACATGGCTTTAGGCCATTCCATAGCACATCGACTGCCCTCTTATCCTTTACTGACTCTATATATAAAAATAGTAACAATAACTCTTTTTCCTCTGCACTATTTATTGACCTGTGGAAAGCCTTCGATATGGTTAACCATAACTTACTACTAGACAAACTAAATGCCCATTCTGTCGATCCTCAAACTATACAATGGTGTAAGTCTTATCTGAAAAATAGACAGCAAGCAGTACTTTGGCAGAACAATCTGTCTTCTCTACTTTCAGTTAATATTGGTGTACCCCAGGGCTCTATCCTAGGTCCCCTACTCTTTTCTTTATTTATTAACAATCTTCACATGAACATACCTCAAGCCACCTGCATTCAATACGCTGACGACTCCACCTTAATCTGTTTGTTTGTGTCTTTCAGCTTTTCCCAGTTAGGGGTCGCCACAGCGGAACTCCGGTCCACTAATGATTGGCAGTTGATTTTTACGTACCGGCTTGCCAGGCCTGATGCACAACCTTCAATGAAGGTATGCCCATTCATGCATGTCTCCACGCAGAAGACCCTCTAGCTGAAAATCGACCCGGACAGCATCTTGCTGTGAGGCGACAACGCTACCACAGCACCACCACCGCGGGTCGACTCCACCTTAATCTGTACAGCCAAGAATATTACCATTCTCCACTACCTTGCCCAAAATGTTTTTCAAAATGTTGAAAACTGGTTTATGCAACACTGCCTCCTCCTAAATCCCAGAAAAACAAAACTACTCCTTTTTACCCCTACTCACAAATCACCTACTCCTTTCTTCTCTATAACCTCTAACAATGGTATCAACATTACCCCAGATACTACAACCCACCTACTAGGTGTAACAATTGATAATTGTCTCAGCTAAGATGAACACAGCAACTCCACTATAAAGTCTGTTAACAAAAAACTTGGCACCCTCTATAGAATCAAACCCTTCCTTACCCCTTCTGCAAGGAAAACTATTGCCCAAACCCACCTCATTTCCACTCTTTTCTATGCCTCTGTTATATATACTAACCTATCCAAAAACAACCTCTTTAAACTCTCCACCTGTTATAATAGCATAGCTAGATTCATCACATGCTCCCCCTTTAAAACTCACCACTGCCTTAACCTCAAACAGCTAGGATGGCTAGAATTGGATGGCTAGAATTGCAAAACCATATACTCTGTCAACAATTACTTATTACTCAAAAGATCCTATGCCACCCTAAAAACAACCCTATCCTCACTAATCTAATTACACCATATACAAATCTAGCCACACTACGCTCTGCTAATAAGCTTCTAGTTTCCTCAAATAAAGCTAACAACAAAGCTGGGGATTCACTCTTCTCAAACACTGCAGGAAAATTCTGGAATCAGCTTCCTGCTGAATTATCTACCCTTGCTTCTACTTCTCTTTTTAAAAAACATCTTAAAGAACATCTGAAAACTCATTGGCTTTGTCCATGTGCTAACCCAGACTGATATTTTCTTCACTTTTACTCTTACCCCATCCCTACTCCTGTAACCTATGTCTCCAAAACTAGTTACTACTCTTTCTTTGATTTATGAGAATAACTTTTATGTTCTCTTCCCCTACCTGAGACTTGCTCATACCTTCTACTGTGTTTTGTATTATTATTTAGTATAATTTTTACTAAAATTGTTAAAATTTAAAAATGTATTATTATGACTGCTTCTAGACTAATACTGCACTTTACTGTGATTCTTTATGTTTCTATGCATTGTTAACTTTGTCACTGTTCATGTTTGGAGCTTTTCTCCCCGGGCCTCTACTGAAAATGGACATATATCCAGCTAGACTAGCCCGGTTAACAAATGTAAAATAAATAATAAAATAAATAAATAAAATAAATAAATGTCATTGTCGACATTTTCTGCCTTAACAGCTGATTTTCGACATCAGGGCCGTTAGGTTATGTGTACTTTCAGCAAAGCAATTCACTGTTTAGTAACCTTTTTATTCTAAACTTCAACATTTTAAGAGTAAACCTATGTCTAGACATATATATGTGTGTAAATATATATATATATATATATATATATATATATATATATATACATATATATATACACACACAAACATACATACAGACAGACATGTACATATATAAACACATTTCTACTATTATAAAACCCAAGCAGAGTATTAGGGCGAAACACACCTCAAAGAAATAATAAAATAAATTGTCATTAATCCGTCTCATCAACTCTCAACTCAATCACCCCCAGCTAGTCCAAGGAATAGACGTTCCAAAAAAAATTTTTTTTTTTTTACATTGCACACAGTACCAGAGCTTTCTTTCTTTTCATCAGACTCACTACAGAAGGTAAGACAACAATGAGCCTTAAATACTTCTAAAAAACAAAAAACATCAATTAAACCTCTTAACAACAACAATGATCAGTATCAAATCCTTAGTTCCAGGGTCTATTAATACAATTTCATATATACATATACATAAAAAATACAAATACAATAAAAACTGTTGTCAGAAATAATGTTAAAATGATACAGAAGTCATCGATACAAAACTTACTTAACTCTATAAGTTTTTCCTCATAAAAAAGGGGGGTTTAAAAGACTTTATATTTAAAATCATCCGATATAAAACTTACTTAAACTCTCTAAGTCTCTCATCCTTAAAAGGTTTCAAGGAGAGACCTTAGACATTTACCAGGGGTCATATCTTTTAATCCTGATGTTATACATATGCTCTCGCATTCTATCCCTCAAACATCTGTTAGCCTTGCCAAACATAAAATGGCGAGCAGATGTTGCACGTGGCCAAAATACAAGGTCTCTGGACATACAAGTCCCCACAGCCCTTCAAGGAGTATGAAAATGAGTGTGTGGGATGTATCTGTTCGCCTTGCCAACATAAAAATGCGAGCAGATGTTTGCACACGCCAAAAAAACAAGGTCTCTGGACATACAGTCCCCACAAGCCTTCAAGGAATATGAAATATGAGTGTATAAAACAGAGTATCACCAACTATAGTTCTAATATGTGGATCCACCAACAGAATGTCCCAGTGCTTCCTCACAACATCCTTAATGTCTCCTACATTTTGGATTGAGACATAGTTCAGAAAAAATAGGAGCAGCTGCAGGGTGCATGCTATGTCGATGTAAGATAGAGATAGAGCCATCAGATAGCCGCCGACAAAATGTCCAAAAGGGAGTCTCCATAACAGGAAGAGGTCATCCACAAAACGCCTATAGAAAGAGACATGAACCAAAAAACTTGGATGGGAAGTCATGTAATCCACCTCCCATTCAGCCATGAATAGGGGCGGCTAGCATGGCACAGAAGTTGTGCCCATAGCCTTCACTGTATCCTGAATGGCTACAAAGATGTCGCTTAATATAGCCCAAACCTATTTGGTTGGGGATAACAGTGAAAAGAGAATTTACATCCAAAGTAACAAATAAATAATCTTGACAATCAGGCACATTTCTCAAGTGATCATAAAGATCAACTTTATAACCAGCTAGGGAGTCAAAGGAAACACGTTTGTAAAACTTGTTGTCATCCAACATCACCCTGAGTCCATCACCACCATTCCTCCTCCCTTATCAGCTGGCCTCAATGTGATAGAATAATCATTCATTAATGTTTTAAGTGCTGCCCTCTCAACATATGTTAAATTATCCTTCCTCCTTTGTCTGACATTACTCATCCTATAAATATCATCCTCAACCATTTTACTGAATGCTCCCAATAATGGATGCAAAGGGGGGACAAAGACACTAGGTTTCTTAAAACCACTAACATCAACCTTAGTGATAGATTCCTGACAAAAGTTTAAAGTAAACACTATATGTGGTGGGAATAAAAGATAGCCCTTTAGCTAAAACAGATTCCTCAGCACTGGAGAGAGCCCTAGAGGAAATATTAACAACTAAACAGTCCCTTTTTCTGCCTGGTCCCCCTGTTAGGATCTCAACCTGGATTTATCAAATACCATGGAGTGTGGTAGTTGGAGGCACCTCTGGTACATTACCCGGTCTCTCGTCTTTACCTCACCACTGGATCATTCATGGATGTAGCATTACCAGTAGAAACAACACTAACAACTTTAGCGGTGCGATTCACCGTACCATCAGATCTAATACATTCATTTGCAGGAATAAAATTTGAATTATCAATAACAACAACATTTTTATCAGCCCCAGAGTTAATGGCAGAAACAACACCATCACTATGTAGTCCCACCTCTCGCATAAGTCCAGAGTTGCATGTATTAAATGGTGCACTATTCGAACTGTCACTGTCAATAGTAACAATACTTGCTTGTCCTTGGTTGAACCGAGGCCAAGTGAAGATGTTGCCACGACGAAAGTCGACAATGTCCCTATGTAATTTTTGTCTCTTCTGTTCCAAGAGTCTCCGTTCAAAATGTCCAACAGAGTCAAGCATCTGGCACAAATAACAGTCAACCACTGGTAAAGAAAAACTCGAAACTAACTGCTCATGTTTAATAGCAACTCCGGATGGCTAGTCCCAGTTGTCCCCTGTTCCAATACGAGCAGCAACGCGAATAAAAGTAATTTAGATGTAAGGAACAAGGTAAGTAAAAACAAAATCATCAAAAAAAAAATAAAAAACCAAGCAGAGTATTAGGCTTAAACACAGTTCAAAGAAATAATAAAATAAATTGTCATTAATCCGTCTCATCAACCCTCAATCACCACAGCTAGTCCAAGGAATAGCACAGGTACCAGAGTTAGCGCTTTCACCTTCGGGTTTCATCAGACTCACTACAAGGTACAAAGACAATGAGCCTTAAATAATGATTCCCTGTATTCCAAGATCCACAAGAGTTTGATTAATCCACCATTCTTTATATTTGGAGAAGTTTCTGAGACCTGTTGTTGATGCTCATCCATTTATTTTGAAGGACACCAAGCAGTTTTTAGTTGATCTTTATGATCACTTGAGAAATGTGCCTGATTGTCAAGATTATTTATTTGTTACTTTTTTCACTGTTATCCCCAACCAAATAGGTTTACATCTTTGTAGCCATTCAGGATACAGTGAAGAAAAGATTGGTATATTGCTTACTTTTTTGGATATAGTTTTACATACCAACATCTTTGGTTTTGAACATTGGATGGCGGGCTATGGGGCACACTTGTGCCAATAGCTACGCCAACCTATTCATGGCTGAATGGGAGGTGGATTACATGACTTCCCATCCAAGTTTTTTGGTTCATGTCTCTTTCTATAGGCGTTTTGTGGATGACCTCTTCCTGTTATGGAAGGGGTCAGTGGAACTATTGGAATCCTATATAATGGACCTGAATGCTTGTACAGAGTATCTTAAATTCAGCTATGAGTTTTCTTACACTAGACCAAGAACTCTATCTACATCGACATAGCATGCACCCTGTTTTATATCCTTCCACACATTTTTAGGGACAGAGTATGAGGACCTCTAGGTACAATCCTACTGTTTTCTGAACTATGTCTCAATATGGACACACTAGGTGCTTCTGACACCACTGCTAGTGCCTCTACTGCCTTTTCATTGTTTTATACCAGAACAAGAGGAATATTAAAAGGTTATTGTGTGATAGGATGACTAATAGTCCTGTAACCATGTTTCCACATGAACAAGTGTGGTAAATGCAATTTTTGTGACTTTATTTGTGGGGACTGTTTTTATACATCCAAATGGAACTAATGCACTAGCCAAACATGTCATGGATACAGATTGTATTATTGAGACTATTAATGTTACTAGTAGAGGTGGTGACACTTGGGCTGTCACTGAAAGTAGAGAATGCGAAACTTAGAGTTAAGTAAGTTTGTATCCGATGACTTCTGTATCATTTTAACATTATTTCTTTAAATATATTCTTAAGTATGTATATATGAAATTGTATTAATAGACCCTGTTGCTAAGGATTTTCATTGTTAGAGAACTCTGGTACCTGTGTATAAAGAAAAAAAACTTTTTTTTTATCTTGGACGCCTCTTCCTGGACTAGCTGGTGATTGAGGGTTGATGAGATGGATTAATGACAATTTATTTTATTATGTTCCTTACATCTACAAATTACATTTCTACTATTGTTGAATGACTGTGCTGATCATATGTATGAGAAAACATCAGATTTTGTTTTGCATTTGACACAGCTAAGTGGTAAATCACTGTCACTGTAGTGTGCTGAGTCCTGGGTTTGAGATTTGCAAGGACTGCTTATTTTGTTGTTGGGTAGAACAGTGGCTGATGGAGATAGAGTGATTAAGGCACTTTAAAGCAGTTGTAAGTGGGTTTGTACAGGTTTGCGCACAGCTAAGCAATGCTTACGTGAGCTTAGCTTCACTTATGCCTGTTAACGGCCACATACAACCGCTTAAACCCACGCTAATTTCAAATAAAGAAAAGGAAAAAAGGTAGATAAGAAAATGGTGAAATTTGGGCAAGCAAGGGGACAAACAAGAGGAGAAACAAGTAGGGATGTGCAGGACGGGTATATGAAAGGATCATAGCTCTGCATTTCCTTGGCAGCAGTAGCTGCTTTCAATGTGGGAAATTTAGAATTTGAAGCCTCACGCCCTACAGGGAGGTGTGTGGGCATCATACAATATGGATGATTGGTAAGGTTAGATTGTGTGCTGGGTACATGTCTCTGGGTGAAATGCAGAGCTATGTATGGGACGTGTTTTTTTGTAGGACAGCTGCCCTTTTTTTTAAGGTGAGTGTGGCATGTTAAGGAAGGATTATTGGCAAGTGTGGTGAGGGATGTTTGGTAGGAGAGGTTGCATTTGCAGACAGACAAGACAGCAGACAGGGGTGGTGTGACACATGGGTGAATAAACACCTTGACAGGGATGGTGGTTGGGAATCAGAGGCTCATGAGCCACCCATATGGTAGTAGTGGCACTGATGTCCCCATCCGGTGGCAGTCAGCACTACTTCTTCACAGCCTCAAAGGTGGCTGTGCTGGGGGCTGAGCTTAAGGGGCCACCTGCCCCTCTAGATGCAACAGCCTGCCCACCACCTGGTGCAGTTGGTTATCAAGCTCCATCTGGAGGACACTGAGCACCATGCCACAGACTTTGTCCTGGGTGACAATGTCCTCACTGTTCCCCCTTGCAGCAGTGGCGGGCCCCACCCCCTACAGCAGTTCCATCCACCTGAGGGTGGTGCAGAACCAGCTGATGAGAGAGGTCTGGGTTGGGTCCCAGATGTGCTGGGACCCAGTGCCTCAGCCAGGTGGGGTGGGAGAGGTGGATCTGCTGGGATCTGCCTTCCCATATGTGCTATGGTGTGGAAATTAACAATTAACATTTGTTAGTCATGCACAACACATTACAACATTGTCAAAATAGCATGCGTGTATGTTTCCATTAACCCAAAACAGTGCAGTTATAATGGTGCCATAGCAAACAAAACCCATGCATCTATGGAATGGCATTCAGGGTTGCAACAGCATGCCAGTTAGTGGTATGTCAGGCAGGAAATAAGATAATTATTCAACAGGGGATATTAGTATGTACACAGTTTAAACAATGATAAACCAAATGGAACAATGGTCCTGACAGTAGAAGTTTGTTTAGGAACATACCCATGTTGGTTTCAGAGTGATGTTTGGATCAGTTAAGTGGTGGTGAAAGGGACCAGATTCAATTGACAACTGCTATCAAGCATATTTGTCAGTACACTACTATTCACTACTCTACATTCTGATCACACTTACACTCTACCTGGGCCATGGGGGTGCTACAGCACACCAACAGCTGTAGATATTAACAGAGCAATTGTACCCTTATTTTAGTTATACACATCAGACCTGCTTCTATACCAATTTCTTTACCTGTGGGCCTGACCAGATGAACTGTGTGCACATTACATTGCTGTTTCTACACATATTTTGGAATCACATAGTTGCAGGCCATGGAGTGTGTGTTGTGTCTTTCACATACATCTACTGGGACATTCTTTGTGTGCAAGTTTTTTTGTCAACTGGGGAAACTGTCCATGACAGCATGACACTTGAGGGGCTTGTCTGGGCCAGACTGCAGAGTGTGGATGTCTAGCTTGCATCTATTTGCAGGACTGGGGCTGATCAACACAGCAATTGTGCACCTTTCATAGTTATACACATCATACTAGTATTTCTCTTCAGATTGCTTTACCTGTGTGTCCTGTTTGGAAAATGCATGTGTTGCAGCACATTATTTTTTCTATTCAGTTTGCAGTTTAAAACCGTAGAACCAGACTGAGATGTTAGTGGCCGTCCCTGAATTCGAACCATGCTGTGTGTGCAAAATTGAACTACAGGCCTAGTCTTTATCAGGCTGAGCTACTGGGGAAGTGTTGTGTTTTGTTTGTGACATTTCTATCTAGTACATATTTTTGTGCACATGATTTTTATTATCACATGTTTCATTATTTGTTTCCCATTTTCAGTACAATTTACGCATACACAACAGATATTGGTTTCACTGTTTGTGAAACGTGCACATTAGCTGGATTGCACATTTGGCCATTTTACAACTACATACTGCAATTTAGTTTCCTGAGTACAAAGTGTAGGTTTTAGGTCTGCACCTGTTAGCCTTATACATTTCTCAGTACATTCACAGCTACATATGGCTGAAATTGAAAAGTTAACACAGGACAATGCTGGCAGACAAACAAGTAAAACACATTCTGATGGGAATATGTACTGTTGCTTTTTCCAGTTATTTGACATGTCCATACTAAAGTATGCAGACAAGCAGTGCAAAATCGTTCACCTCAGTTAATGCATTCTGCAGGTACAAGTCAGATGACACACACCAGTGTTTTGGATCATCTTTATTAGTTTTGACATACATATCTGTGTATGACTCAGAACTCCAAAATTACTATTCCTGCATGATCTACACAGGGGGATGCTATTCATTTCTAACTGTTACAGTAGCTTTGACATGGCACTTTCTTGGCAGGTTCACTCAGACGCACTCATATATATTCTAATATTCCTCTCCTGCATATTGTACCATATTTGCTACTGATATCTGTCTTGCACAGCAGCTGGGCATACTCAATTGTAACACTGGCAGCCTGACACAGGCATTTATTCCTGACTTTTACAGCACAATTATATACACAGGCAGTACTACCATTACTATAATTTTGATTTCTTACTGCTAATAGAAGTATTCTGTACTCACCATACTGGACATTCTGGGACCTCTCTGCAGCAGTTGTATGGGGAAATATCACACATTAATCACACATGCACAGTCACAAGTTGAACTTTTACAATACTTAGAGATACATAAGACTGCATACTTACAGACAGGTGGGACATCCTGTGCTCGGGCTTCTTGTATCCACTGGTCTAAGAGTGCACCCCTCCTCTGCTTCAGGTCATTATGGTGATAACATACCTGCTCACCAGTCCGGGGTATGCCAGTTACACTGGTGAGATCACATGCAAGCTGGTCCCAGGCCTCTGCTTTGTACTACGAACCCTGGTACTGGCCCTGTTTTAGTATGCTGCACTATGCTTAGCTCCATGCAAATCCTCATAGCAATGCTTACACCAGCTAAGCAGAGCTGAATGCAGGTAAGCAATGCTTACAGTATCAAAGCATTGCTTAAATCTATTTTATTTTATTAAAGTTATAAAGTGTTTTTTAAATTTATATTTTACATATTCCCACCCCTACTGTGCTATATGTGAGCCATATGATTGACATCTATCATTCACATTCCTTAAAAGTTTATTAAAAAATTTGGCAGAGGGGTGATTTGAACCATGTTCTACATGCTATACCATGGCAGTACTACTATGCTACAGCAGCTTGATGATGTTTTCTATCACAGTAGCACTTGTCTAGCATTTTCAGGATTTCAGCCAGGCTAAGCATAGCGACGCACCATGCAAACAAGCTGCACGGTGCTTAAACTTTGGATTTGTTTCATGAAAAAAATATTATTGCATTTGTTTTATTCCTTTCCTCTTGCCCTACTGCTTCCATGCATGTAGGGCAAGAGTGCATACATGTGGGGGTGTGCACTTGAAGGCTGCTGCCTTCTGTAGGTGGTATTTTTTTTTTTCAGTGTCCGAGGGCACTGAAATGTTAGATATTTACATTTCAGTGTCTGTGGACACTTGTTTACTCTATAATATTAGATCCAGGCTCTAATATTATATAGTTTGACACTCATTCATGTCAGAAAGTGCCATATGGCACTTTCAGAGTGAAGGGGGCATGTTTCACGTGCTGGGACTGCTGACACATGCCCCCTGCATTCATTCCTGGTTCATGTTTGTTTAGTTTAGATAGCAGAGCGCCTTCATGCATATGCCAGGTGCGCTGCTATCCTAAATGGACATGGACCACTCTGTGCAAGAATAGCCTTATTCTTGCACGGAGCTTTGTGAATCCAGGGGAAAGTATTTCAAACAATAATAATTTTATGAGGATGATGAGTGTTTTGTTTTGTGCCACTATTTTACCAGATAGACAAAAACAATACTGAATATCTATTGAAAGACAAGATTTATGTTTTGGAATAAAAACTTTTGTCATGTGGAAATATGGCTTTAAACTATTTGAAAAGTATCATATTTTGTTGAGATCCTGCTGGAATCAAATGCAGTCTACTCAGAGGGCCTCTAGTTTGGTGATATATTATTATTATTATTAGGAAAGCAATAGAAGAAAGATGACTATATAAATAAAAAGTAATTTTAAAGACCATAAAGCATTGTTAATTATATGAATTTGTTTTAATGGCTTAATAGTTCAACTTAAATTATTTCAGAGCTGTAAAACTAAAGGTCAAGGATAACGTTTCAGTTTTTTATATGTTGGCTCATTTTAAAAATGAGCTACAGAATCATGAACATTTTAGTAAGCCCTTTGCAAAAAATCACTGAGGCATACAAAAGCATTTGTTAGGTGAGTAATTATTATACACCTGTATTTTGGCTATAACCCCTGTTAATCTCCTTCTTTATTAACCTTCATGGCCCTGCTAAATTTGTGTTGCTTTTAATAAAATTTAAAAGAAACATTCTGATCTAACCTTTCAAAATACTTATGAAGTCCTGATAAAGAAGTGTGTGTGTGTGTGTGTGTGTGTGTGTGTGTGTGTGTATATATATATATATATATATATATATATATATATATATATATATATATATATATATATATATATATGAAGCCAGATTAAACATTGCATTTTACAGCAGGCAACCCCACCACCACCATTGTGGTATTATAATGAAGTAAATTATTGAATTATCAGATTTATATCTGTTACAGTTAATGAGCTGAAAAAAGATGATTTCATAGTAACATTAACAGACAACCACATTGCTTCCACATGAAATTTCTTGCATTTTATTTGTTAGTGGCCCTAAATGAATTGTATGCATTTTATATGACACTACATACCTCTCAACTGTCCAGATTTTTGCACCTTTTTTTCATCTGTTTTTCTTAAAATGTGTGATTTTCTGGCAAACCACTGGGATGATGCTAGGACTGAAGTCACTAAATAATGACATACAATTGAGTTTTGGATTTCATATCATTCATAAAAATGCATGCTAAACAAAATCCTGTTATTCTATCAACTTTCAAAGTTTATAAGAACAATATTTAAAATCTGTTCCAATTCCTTGGGCTTTGACCTCTATTATGCTAGGCTTTGTCCAAATTTTCTGTACTTAGAGTTTGAGAGGTATGATTAACATGTACGGTTATGGCTCATGCATGCCCTATGCAACTGATAACATGTACAACATGAAAGGAGGTACACTAAACAGTGTATTATATAAAGCATAATCATTTAAAGGATGCATTGCATAGTATAACATTAACTCATATTGCTTAGCACTTGGAGTGTCTACCACTGAAGAGTTAAAATAAATGTACAGAGTCATTTGTTAAGGGTGAGATTCCCAGCTGCAGAATGCATTAAATAGGGCCCAAATGCTGAAAACCAATGATGCACTTGCCTGCTAGTAAAGATAAAGGCTGGGATTTAGTGGTAACTAACATTGTAGGTTTTCTACTAGTGGTATCCCTTTCCAGTCCACAGACTGTCTTGCCATAGTGATTCTGCACAGTCTGTGGGATTACCACAGTGGACTGTCTCCACAGCCATTCTAAATGTGAATGGGGCATTACAGGAAAGATACCCATGCTAACTAGCCATGTGTTCCCCCAGGAAATGCTTCTACTTACAGTGGTTACATTGCTGTGCTCTTAATGAATATGGCCAGAACATACTTAGAGCAGCCATAGTTATAGAAGTAAGTACACAGTGATTAAGGATGAGAGAGACATGTACATAATGCATTACATACAGCCAGTAATATACATCTCTAACAAGAATATTTCTATGGTGGACAGGCAGGAAGACTCATGTAGTTCTTCCACATTCAGATCATCGCAGACAAAATCCTGTACCATATCCTAGCCAGTTATAGGTCAACTTCCATGCCCCATTAAGCTCACAATACATACTTGGACCAACTTTAGACAATTACCATCCAACCTAACACCTTACGCACAGGACGCATTAATTAACCCTATATAGACTGGGAATCCTAAAGGTCCTCAAATCTACAGGCACAGAAATTCCTGGACTTTGTACATACAAACATGCTTGTCCAAATAATGAATACACTCACTAGAGGTTCCAACATACTGGACCTTGTACTCACAAATATGGGAGCATGCTGCATAACCCAATGTCTCATCCTTCCTGGTAAGGTCCAACCATAAAGCTGTCTCATTTGAAATCAAAGTCCATGACTCCAGTAAAACCAGTAACAATTTGGAACTATGACAAGGCAAGCTACCATTTATTAAAAGATGGTTTACAAAAATCCAATGCACCTCAAAATTCCAAGAACACAGCAGCCTGTGATGAATTGCTCTCAGAAACTCTGTGCATTCATGTCAATGGCTATATAGAAGCTGCTGTGCCCACCAGAAGTAAGCCCAGAAATATCCCAAGAAACAAACTACCCTGAAGGCATCCAAATTAAAAAGGATATATGACCACAGAAAAAAATATGACAAAAATAGGGAAGGGTAATTCACTTCACATAACTATAAAAACTTTCAAATTAAACTAGATAGGCATATAAGAGGGCTAATTAGGATCATAGATTCATAGGTTCATAGGTAGGTACTAGGCTATTGCCGCCCCATTGATTAATTAACTGAGCCTCTGTCAAGCAGAGCCAAAAAAAAAAAAAGCAGGCATGGCTTAGTGGTAGGTCATACAGACTAATGTTACCAAGGTCCTGGGGACAGGACTGACAGGTGAATTTTTTTTGGGTTGGATGGCCTAATGGTTAAGTATTTTGTCTTTACAAACACAAGGGCAGGGTTTGAGTCTCACAAGGGATTAAAGGGAAAGCTAAAAGCTGGTTAGGCTTGTTAGTTTAGCTTAGTACTAATCTATGAACCTAAATACAAATGAAGTGATCCCAGGGGTGTATTTTCTGTTACCCATCCACTTGTCAAGGTTTATCATGAAGAGTGTTAGTCAGGGGCTCTGCCTAATGTAGATAAGAATTTTGTTCCAAAGCATGGGGTGTCTCTGTGACAGGAATCTAACCCTGCAGCATGTTCTATTTATTGTTGTGGCAAGGTTTAGCTCACTAGACCGCATGGCTCGCAGTGACTTGGATTTCTTTAGGTGGAGCATGTCTATCAATTCTGAGCTGGACATGGCTTTGTAAGTCAGGCAGAGATCACCTCTGAGTAAGCAATATGCCACTGAGTACAGCCAGAATTTTTTCAGTCGGTCTGCATAGGACATATGTTTGAGGCCAGTAATCCTCTTGGTGAGGTACTTTTGTGGTCTTTCCAAATGTTGGAAGTGTCTTGTGAGGTACATCCCAAATGGGGCATTGTATTCTATGATGAGTCTGATGAATTACAAGTAGAGGGGCACTATAACCTCTTTATTTCTAGATGTGAACCCTTTAGTAATTAGATGGGCCACATAGAAGGATTTCCTAACTACACTGACAATATGATTGTCAAAGGAGAGATTACTATCTACCTGAGTCCCCAGATCTCTTATTACCTCTTCTGTATTAAGGGGGCTGCCACTTATGTGGTAATTCGTGGGTGTTTTATTTTTCCCAAATGGGATGACTATGCATTTTCTGGCATTTAGCTTGAGGCCATGACTTTGACACCATATGTCCGTCTCAGTAAGGCCTTGTTGGAGGAAATCCATGTTAGGAGAGTCAATTATGGCTCCCAGTTTGCAGTCATCAGCGAACTTGGTTAGCCATAGTCCTCCTGTGTTTGCCTGTACTTATGAAAAGTATATGCTGAGCAGTAGGGGTCCCAGGACCGAGCCTTGTGGGACAACACTTGTGACTGGTTTAGAGTCGGACCTGGAGCCTGCTATTCTTACCGTGTGAGTTCTGTCTGTAAACCAGTTGGCAACCCATCTTGTGATGGAGGAGTTTATGTTCAGGCTGGTGAGTTTTTCTATAATACTTGAGTGAGGAATGGTGTTGAATGCCTTGGCGAGGTCAAGGTAGGCTGTGTGAACCACCTTTCCCTCGTTTTTGGCCTTGGTGACTGTCTCAAAGAAGTCAAACAGGTTTAGTAGGCATGATCTGCTCTTAACAAAGCTGAACTGGGTCAGGTCAAGTGTTTGGAGGTCTCCTATGTCTTTATTAATGAGTTCCATGATGATGTGCTCCATAGCCTTGCAGACCAGGCTAGTCAGGCTTATGGGGCGATAGTTACCAGGGTCAGTTGTGGCCCCTCCTTTGTGGAGTGGAATAACCATTGTTGTGCAACATTCTATGTGCACGTAGCCTGTGGGGAGGCTGAGGTTGAACAGCGTATTTAGGTGTGGGGTTAGTTCATTCTGTAGTTCATGCAAGATGCATACTGGGACACCATCTGGCCCCATTGATGCTATGTTATAGGCTTTTGAAAGGGCTGTTTTCACCTGTGCATCTGTGATTTCTGGGACACTACACTTTTCTGGTATTGTTGTGGGCCCTTTTGGAGGTGAAAGGGGGGGTGAAGTTTGCACTGAATCTATCTGCCAGGATGTTGGCAATATCAGTAGGTTCAGTATATTTTGTGCTATTTTGCACTAGCTCAGAGCATATCTGTGAGTTGCCACCTAGATTCCTGACATAGCTAAAGAAGGCTTTGTGGTTATCTTTTGAATCCTTGGCTATTTTTCTTTCGAAGTTAGCCTTGGATGATTTTATGAGAGACCTCAGTTTCTTACTGATACTGATCAGGGATGTCTTTCCTTTTTGGGATTCACTTTTTTTCTGAACTGGTTTCCTCCTTTTATTGTATAACCTGTTTATGACAGGGGTCCACCAGACTGGTTTTCTTCTCTTAGGGGAGTGAGTCTTGGTTTTGCTAGGGATGGCATGATCCATGCATCCTTGTAGGTGCTCATAGAGTGCATTTGTAAAGGATCTGCATCTTGGGCAGCATTATCCTTTAGTGTGGGGGTTGTGAAACTTACCAGCTCTGTCTTACGTAAGGTGAAGTTTGCTTTAGAAATGTTTTTCACTGTGGTTTCCTTGGTTTGGGGTGGTGGTGGAGTGTGGACATCCAGAGTGATTAGTTTATTGTCTGATCTAACCAGTGACAGGTTGACCTCCGGTGCGGAACACCTGTTGCCCATGTTGATGATCACCAGGTCCAATATGTTTTCACCTCTAGTAGGGGAGTTTACCAGCTGATCCAGGGCATTTGAGTTGATAAATTCCAGGAAGCGCTGAGCCTGGGAGTTTGTACTCAAGTAGTTTTCCCAGTTAATGGTAGGGTAATTGAAATTGCCCAATATCGGGGTGTTCAGTAGGACCTTCATGTTTTCCAGTGTCTCCAGAAAGTCAGAGTGGTGGTCCTGGGTCATGGATGGTGATCTGTAGCAGGCCACAATTTACATTGCAGATTTGCCCGATGTTAGTTGCACATGGATGATCTCAGAGGTATCATGCTGCGCCACTAACCTGGAGGTGTAGGTATCCTTGATGAATATGGATACACCCCCTCCTTTTGTGTTTCGGTCCATGTTCTGTGGCCGAAATGTGTGGTATGAGTTGTAGCCCAGTAGTGCTGGAGTGCTCTCTGTAGCTTTGAACCAGGTTTCAATTACTGCACAGATGTCGATATTCTCCATACTGAGGAGTGCTTCGAGCGCATGCATTTTGAGATTTAAACTCCTAGCATTGAGTAGCATAACCCTCATTTTTTTATTGGTGCTGTTTATGGAGGTGGGTTTGACTTTTGAGCCTTGCCTAAAAAAGGCACTATGGGGGCAGCAAGAGCCTTGGCCAGTATTCGAAAGCCTAGGGGTGACAGATGCAAGCCGTCTCTTGCGAAGCAACATGGCTTGTTGAGCACATCGTCCCAGGCTGACAGACACTGGATCCCCTTTGAATGACACCAGAAGCTTAGCCAATTGTTCAAATTGATCATTTTTTCTTTATACTGAGGTATCATTCTTGGTGAGGTCAGGATGCTACTCAGGGTCAGGGTCATACCCACCTGGATTACATGATCAGCGAGCTCTTCCATGTCTCTTTTCATGTAGTCCAAGGAGGTACATCTCAGGTCATTCACACCAACATAAACAATGACAGAGTCATATTTGTACTTGTTCTGGAGTGACCTGAGTGCTTGTGTTATGTGGCGGATTCTGGCTCCTGACAGGCAGCTAACAGTAACCTTCTCCTTGTCCAGCCTAGTGAGTGGGACGTCAATGTGCCTGACTATAGAATCACCTATTACTAGTGTATTAGGTATGTTATTTCATCTTAAGGGCTATGATTGTGCGGCACATTGATTTTGTGTTTTATGTGTTGTCTGGTTTGTGACGGGAGGTGCAGGTTTTTTGGGTGTCTGCTTTGGAGCTCTCGGATGCTTTTGCAGGGTTTTATTTAGAGCTTCCAAATATGATTTAGTGTATTTATGTGTATTTTTTGCCAGTGCTGGTTTAGTAGGTCTGTGTAAGGCTGCAGGTGTTGTGCAAGTGTTAACCTTCTCCTCATGACTGTCTGTTCCAGTCTTGGGTGGAGAGACCTTAGCCACCAGTTTGGCTGTATAATTGCATCTCTCGCATATGTTAGTGTTTTGTGGTAGGAGGAGAGAGTTGTCTGTGTACATGAGGCAGTTGTAACATTGCTTCAGGATACCCAGGTTCACCAGCTGGACTGGAGAGTACACCTGAAGGTGCCCTTTGGTCATGCCTGAATAGTAGGTTGAGCTGCTTAGTCGCTTGGTTGGTGAGGGGTGGATAAAGAGCCTTGCCCTGCTGGGCAATCAAGTGTTGGGGTATATTAGTGGTTGCTATTAGGTCTGAGTAAGTGCTGGACTGTAGGATGCTTTTTGAGTGCTTAGGTTGAGAGACAAGTTTCAAGGGAAAAACTGAAGAGAAGACTTAGTGGAGCCAGGAATAATTTAACCGTAGCTAACCGGTGCTGCCTGATGTGCAAAACCATGCAAATGCGTTTTTTAAACTACTAACTTCTGGGCTGGAACCACTCCTCCAGGGACAGATGGCTGCTCAAAGTTCCCCTCTCTCACAGGTGAACATAAAAACTTCCCTCTATCCAAGTAAGGTATGGGCAACTCAGAAACTTGTAACACAGCCCTGAATTCAGCACTAGCCTGAAAACTGGACTATACTAGTTTAGAAGGGTGGGAAACAAGGAATGTTTTTTTTTTTTTTTTTAAAATAAGGCAAAAACAATAAAAAGTACACTTAAAAGGTCAAAGACAGGGCAACTTTTGGGTTAAGAAAGGATCCCAGGTGAAAAGTAACCTTAAGACCTTCTTCGGCTATGTCATGAACCACAAAGGCAGCACACAGCAGTGTGCTGAACTGGTGGTTAATGGTGCTGCATGCTCTATGCCTGGTGATATAGCAAATCTGTTAGCAGAGAAATTCAGTTTAAACTTTACCCCCTCTCACCTCCAAACATCCCCTAAAAATACTGTTAAACATAACACCTCCAACTATGACTAGGGAGCATGTACTTGCTGTGCTCAGTGAAGCCAAGAACAAAGCCTCAACTTGCCATGATAACAGACAAGGATGCCTCTTGAACAGTCTGAAATATGACATAAGAGCACCCCTGGAGTTACTATTTAACTATAGTCTTAAAACAGTCATCCACCTTTTTAAAGGAGGGCACTAAGCAGATTTTGCAAACAACAGAAGCAGTAGCCTGATTAGTCTTTTTTACAAAGCCATGGAAAGGATTATCATGGAAATTTTCAGCAAGGATATAGGAGACAGCCAAACACTCCATCCCAGTTTAGTTTTGTCAAAAGAAGGTCATGCTTACTAAGCCTGGCAGTTTTTTTTGAAAATATCACTAAGACAATGGATGAGGGAACTTGGTGCATGCTACCTACTTAGATATGGCCAAAACATTTGATATAATGTCCCACTTGGGCATCGCCAACAAACATATGGAACTAGGCATAAACCCTTTATAACCCACTGGATCGCTAGCTGGGTCATGGCTAGGACACAAGAGGTCAGGATCACTAAGGCCACCTCCATAAAAAGGCTAGAAATCAATGAATTCCATCAGGGTTCTGTCTTGGATCCACTTATTTTTGGCATCTACTCCTCAGATGTCAGTGCCAAAGTCAAAGGCCTCTGACTGACCAAATTCTCAGATGATTGCAAACTGGGAGAAGTCATTGAATTCCCCCAAGATGACAACACTCTTCAAGAAGGCCTAACACAGACAAATGCTTGGTGCTAAAGCCATGCCTTAACATTCAATACCAAGTTGGCCACCTCATGTAACTGAATCATCAATAAAACACCCCTAAAAGCTGAGTCACTGGTCAGGGATCTGGAAACTCATGTAGATAGTAACCTAGCCTTTGACCAACATATGTCTAAAGTAGTAAGAAAATCATTCTATGATGCTTAACTTATAAGTTAGGTCATTGCATCTGGGACCAGCGAAGTCATCATTCCACTGTGTTTGGCCCTCATCAGACCCATCATAGTGTGTAATGCCCCCTTCAATATGAATCTGACCAGACACATCCAGCAACTGGAACATCCACAAAGGTTCCTTACAAAAATAATATAGTAAGTAGAAATAATTTCCTACGCTCATCACCTCAAAGCCTTGTCTCTTTACTCAGTATCATGCAGAGTTCTGAGAGGTGATCTTTGTCTGGCATACAAGGCAAACCTGGACCCTATTTGGATGAACCTTTTGCACATCCACAAAATAAACAGCATCAGAACTACTAGATCAAAAGACCTACATTTTGCTTACAACATAAATAGGACATGGAGAGAAAGGTATGCTTTTTCATAGAATTCCCCTTCTCTGGAACAGGCTCCCCATCTAAGTGAAGTAGAGTTCCTTCCTAACCCTATTTAAGTGCAACCTGGACCAATGGATGGATAATCAGAATTTCACCCCTGTTCTGGCATCTATGTCTCTGATGGACAAAGGCTGTCTCAGTAAATCATCTTCTACATAAATCAAATTTGTGGGCCATAATTGGGTCTCCCAGACAGACTTATAAAGGCCCTAGTGGTTGTTAGCCTAGTATGCACCTATAAACCTATGAACATATGGTGTACTGGCCTGCCAGTAAAGACAAAGGCTGGAATTCAGAAAAGGGCTACCGGCAGTGATAAGCTCTGACATGCATAGTTTTTACAGATGTTAACCCTTCCTGATTATAGACAGGGCCACAGCAGTGATTCTATACAGTCTGCAGACTTTCCATGATGGGCTCTCTCTATAGGCATACAAAATGCTAATGAAGCATTATGGGTGAGCACCTTATGCTAAGTAGTCATTTGCTTTCCATTGGAAATGCTTCCCCTTAGGGTAGTTAGCTTACAGAATGATTTATAAACACAGCCAAAATGCTGCATTCTCCATTCCAGTCAATAGGAGAGAGACCGCATAAAAGGTAAAATCAGGTATGCATCTGCAGAGATGTAATGGTGATGTTACATGACACTGTGTGCATGTGTGTATGTGTCCATGCATGTAGGTGCATGAGTGGTCTCAGGGATGTGTGTGTGTGTGTGTGTGTGTGTGTGTGTGTGTGTGTGTGTGTGTGTGTGTGTGCGTGCGCATGCACGTGTGCACATCTTTGTATGTATGTAAGGCTGAATGGATAAGTGTGTTTGTGAACACAAATGAGAGAGGATGGTGTCTTAAGGTCAGTGACTTTCTTTCTATTAATTTGTATATGAATGTCTAAGTGTGTGTGAGTGTGTGCACGCACATGTGTGTGTGTTGGCAGAGATGGTTCATAGGATCATAGGAAGTTGTTAGGCTAATGACCCCAGGGTCCTTACAAGCCTAGCCAGTTTGCAACCCACCTGACAATATACAGGTTGAACTCCGGTTGTGTGAGTTTATCAATGATGCTGAGTGGGGAATAGTGTCAAAGGCCTTGGCCAGTTCCAGGTAGGCTGTATGCATGGATTTGCCTTTGTCCAGGGCTTTGGTGACTGTCTTAAAGAAGTCCACCAAGTTCAAGAGACAGGATATGTCTTTAACAAAGCCAGACTGGATCAGCTTGAGTGTATGGAGGTCCTCCTTATCTTTGATGATAAGCTCCATGATTATTCTTTCCATAGCCTTGCAAATTAGGCTGGTCTCTGCTAACAGATTTATAGTTAGTCATAGTCTAAGCACTGGTTTTATACCTGCCGAATGGAAAACAGCAACTATCATCCTGTTACATAAAGCAGGCACCTGCATAGACCTTGTTAACTATAAAGATTGAAATCACTAAATAAAGGCAGACGTTTGAGTTTCAGACTTCATATCCTTGTGCAAATGCATGCTAATGCAAAATCTGTTATCCCATCAACTTTCTAAGTTTATAAGAGCAATATTTAAAATCTGAACCTGATTCTAGGCCTTTGTCCCCATTATTTTTGTCTTTGTCCAGATTTCTTGTAGTGAGAGGTTGAGAAAGATGCATCCAGTGCAGGACAAATCATGAGCCTAGTATTGTATAAACAAGTGAACGTGAAAAGAAAATATAGAGCCCTTATCTGGGGATTGAACCCAGGACTCCCACTATGAGAAACAACCTGTTGATGAAAGTAAAAATAAAAAAGTAGAAAAGCTGCCTTGTTGCTTAAGATAAAAAACTAAAGTAAAATAAAATAAAATAAAACAATCTCATCTACTCCATCAGTTCTTTGCAGATAGATTGTGAAAACAGGAGGCAGTGAGGTATTTTATTTTCCTGGGCTCAAAGGTCTCTTCTAGTGGTGTCCAAAGGCATAAAACAAAAAGGCACTTGCTGTATAGAAAGAAAGCAATAGCAAATATTGATAATAATTTAAAGAGTAAAGAGATCATGTTGCTAACTAAGTTAATAGAGTCTAAGGTATGGTTTTACCAGCAGTAACATATGGATGTGAGAGTTGCACTATAATCTGGGGCACTGATTTTAGTTCTCAAAAAAAATGAAATTAAGTTTTTGTGTGATGGAATCCAGGAAATATATCAGTGATTTTTAAATGTTTTTTTTCCAGTTATTAGAGTGACTTCATTATAACTTTCTTCTACATCAATGCATAATGAAAATAAAATTACATTTTCATGAGATGAAATCTGGGAATTATATCACTGATTTTTAAATGTTGTTTCTAGACATTAGGGTGATTCATTATAACTTTCTTCTACTTCAGTACATATTGAAAAATAAACTGGATTATATGCACAGTGCACATTCAATAATGTAAGCTGGTAGTATTGTTAATAACAAATATAAGCAGAAATGCATCTTGTAGTGAACTGGTTCTCTGACCTACATTGCCAAATTCCATGAAAATGCTATGATTTTTCAATTCTCAGGCAATCAAAAAACAGGATTTGTCAGTATTTGCCATGAAAAAAAATCAGCATTCCTGACTCTAAGTAAGCCTGTGTTCTGGAAAATGCTTTTGAACTGTAGAGTTGTTGAAAACTTTTACAAATTTGATGAGCTGCAAGATGATTGAATCAGTCAGTACTAGGAAATAAATCCTGAATAGTCAGTGTAAGGTTAATAATAAGAAAAAGTGGAAAGAGTAAAACTCAAATATTTGGGTCAAGTAATGTCAAGACAGGATTCACTAGAGAATAAACTGATGCTGGGAAAAATCAAAGACAAAAGAAGCAGGCAGCAGAGGCTAAGGTGAACGAACAGCATTATGAAAGTAATACATTTGAAAAGAAGCAAACTAACAGACAGGCATGTCTTACTAAACTCCTTGAAGTCACAAAGGGTCAGATTCAACTAGATGGTCTATATGACTAAACAACAGGAAATACATCATGCCAGGACTAGTTCATTCTGCTTACAGTATGCAAAAGGTATATATATGTTCATGATTTAGGTTACAGCAATCCATTCTGTTAGCAGCCCTGCAGAATAGAGTCCAGTATAATCATAGCAGGGAAAAATATAAAGAATAAAAACAATGACACACTGCCCCTCGACACTGGCCAGCAGTAATATTTTGATATACAAATACTATATTTGATAACCGAACAACAAAAGGATGTGAGCAGCAAAACTATACGCTAACAATGTTAGGTCAGTAAACAGGTATCCAGGGATTTTTAAGTGCATCAGATTTTATCCAAAGAGTAATGCCAGACATAGGAAAACAAAAATATTGATTAGTACAACAAAATATGAATGCTTACATGTTTACATGGAATGAGTCGATCATTTCAATTAGTCTAGCAGAAGAATACCACTGTCTTTGGTCAAATGTGTTGCCAAACTTTGTTGCGCTCTAGTTTAAATGTGACAATGTAGTCAGAATGCTTTGCCCTCACTGCACCATCTTACTCGTGTGTTAACTCTAACCATAGCATCAACCCTGCTCCTATCCCTAGCCCTACATATTACATTTAAAAAAAATGTTTCGTAATAGCACCAGTGCACAAAACAAAAGGGCACAGAATGCAGACAACACAAGACATGCAGAACACTGACCTGTGAACATATGCATATTCACAACAACTGCTATAGCACATTCTTGCGCATCTTCACAACCACCACTTTTTCATTCAAGCATTAATTTTTCTGCGCACTCCTCCTGACCAATGCTAAATAAAAATAAATTCAACCATTCAGATGATCATTCACTCATTTGTGCATTCTCTCTTTTTTACCACCACAAAAACATTTCTAGCAAATGTGGATTTTACCTTTTGACTTACACCCCTGTAGGCATCTCTATCCATGAATGTGCGTAATATGGAATACACAAATTTAGGTGAATGGATATTGTCTGACATCCTAAATGTTGACGGCAGTGACTCCAGTTTGCAGATCGTCGAATTTTCAGATGCCGAACCCAGAAATACCGAATGCCGGCCAGGCTAATATTCCCCTCCTCTTGAACCATGGAAGTGTTTGTTGTGGTGGTTGTGCAACCAGGAATTTTGAATTCGGCATTGTGAACGACATTCTGAGCATTCGCTCCTGCGAGTTTTGACATTTAAGTTCAGTGTATGTGATGGTCGGAGATGTTGTCTTCGACCATATGCATGTATTCCGTGTAATATATATGTTTTATTTTATATTATTTAATTTTAGTTGACAAGATAGTCCCACGCTTGGCTTATGACTTATTTTCAGGGGAGACAATGATATACTTATATTCACTTTGGAAAATTTGTCCAGCTCACCAGGAAACTTCCCCTACTCTGATATTTATGGATAAGGAAAGGTCCAAAGATGGTGACAGATCTGGATAACCATGAGGCAATGGAAGAATGTATTAACAGTAGTAGATTACCTGTTGGAATTTTCTTTGATTCATTTATGTACAGTGCAGTGGAGCAGTGGTAGAATTGTTGCCTCACAGCAAGAGGTTTTCCAGTCTGATTCTCAGCTGGGGTGCCTTCTGTGCAGAGTCTACATGTCCTCCCTGCATTTGTGTGGGTTTCCTCTGGGTACTCTGGTTTCCTCCCACATTGCAAAGGCATGCATCTGGAGTGTTTCTTCCCAGCCCTCTGGTGAAAATTGTCTTCATTCCAAGTCGGACTTTCCTGGAAAACAAATGTTAAATAAATAAAATTAAAAAAAATGTAATAAATCAGATTAGGACACTGGTATAGATAATGACTAGAGTCAGATTGTAAGAAATGGAGAGCCAGTTGCCCCAAGTTGGAAGCTTTATTTCATCTTCTGGAACAAAATTGTGGACAGAGATATAGTTATAGAGATACTGGCACACACTGCTGTGCCCTGATGTGGCAATCCCCTCAACTCTAACCTAAGGAGCAGAAAAAGACAATAAATAAAATAAAATAAGTCTTCTGACCTAGCATTTGTATGTCAGCAGCAAGCAACTGCTACAGTCTATGTCACACATAGAGCTCTAAAGATCTTCAGTTCATGCTGCAGTACTAGTATTTAAATGTTGCTAATACACTGAACAGCAATAGGCATCTGCCAATCACACATCCTAACACTTTGTTCTTGGGGCACCCACTCTACTCACCTCACTGTAACTATGATTGAAAATGTCCAGAAATGTTTAAGGCCACACAGATGATCGTGCATTAATGGAAGGTAATGCAGTACAAGGGTGAGAAGTTATAGCAGCTGTGGAGAAACCAAGAACTTTGAGGTTGTGTTATAAAGATCTAAAGCATATGCATGACTCACTTTGTAATTATCTCATTGATAACACTCCCCTAAAAATAGATTTCATAACTAGGGATCTGGGGGACCTATCTCAACAATGAATTGTTTTTTGATCACAGTGTAGCTGCTGTAGTAAAGACGCCACTTTTCATTGCATAGCTTGCATCAAAAGTTTGCATCGAGCTAAAGGGATGTAATCATTCCACTGTACTTGGCACTCATTAAGCCAATCACTGAATATAAAGCCCCTTTTAGTATGCATCTGTCAAAACACTTGTCACAACTGGAATGATCACAATGATTTCTCACTAAAAAATCAAGGGCCTAAATTGTAACCACCTCAAAGCCTTGTACCCATTTTCAGTAACATACAGGCTACTGAGGGGCAACCTGTGCCTCTTGCAAAGAGTTTCAGCAGACATATTACACATTCACAAGTCCGATGCTATCATAAAAAACTACTGAAGGGATCTCAACATATTTGGCAAAATTAATTCAATATGTTGGAGGAGCAGGCATGTATTACCAAAAGTATATATTCTATTGAACCACCTTCCACTTCACATGAAGCAAAGTATGACTCTTATTCTATTAAAACATTATTTGGACAACTGGATGAGTCATCACAGATTCAGCTTGGTTTATCACCCCTGACCCTCACAATTAGGGAAAACAAGTAAATGGTCCAATATATCCTTTTTCAGCTTGACTCTGGGTTTATTAATATGCAAAATAAACATAAGGGCATCAGGCTTCTGAAGATCCACTTAAATCAATAGCCTAGTAAGTACATGCAAAGCTAGGAACCTATTCTGGTACCATTTCCTCCAATGTGTATAGACGTGGTGAAAAGCAAAAACAAATCATGCAACTTTCAGTACAAAATACTTACAGTAGGACTAACATTTACAAAATACATTTTTCTTTCATCACTAATTACTCGATGTTCTTTCTCTCAATTAAGGATAATAATTCACTGATATACTGATTATTTTACTGATGTGGTTTTAAAGACTTATGACTTAGCATCACATTTTATGCTTTATTTTACAGTAAAACAAGACAAAGCTTCTTGGAATATATGGTTATGCTTTGAAACTTAAGTATCCAGCAAATTAAAAAGTTATATTTGCAACTTTATTCTAAAGTCTCTGATGTAGAATTCATAAGGACTTATTTGCTAAATGGATGAGACTATGTCTTAAATTAAAGGCACTACAGGAATATAGACTGGTGAGTAAGAGTCTTTAATGGTCTTAAAATATGTGACAATAAACTTGTTCATTTGTCAAATGTTATTTCTTTATATGGTAGTAAAGGAACACAATTATGCTTTCCTGTGAGTGTACACATGGCTTGGAGGCAAGTAGGTGGGAGATCGCACTCCACAGAACAAAATAGTAAACATACCATTATGTGTGTCATGACTGCCTGTTGCAAACTTAGTCATGTTCCCCTTTATCTTGTTATACCACAACATACCTTATGTTAGTGTAGTGAAGTGCGATCTCGGAGTTGATATATTTAAGTAGCAGAGGGTGTTTGGGGTGCAGGGGGCTTGCCCCCTGCTTATACTTGGAGAAAAGTAATATGGTTTGTCTTTTATTTGTTTCTGTATCTACTTCTGCTGGAATATAGTCAGTGTTGGTATCCTGTGTGTTTTCAATATTTTGAGTTTTCAGTCTTTTGAACTTTCACAATTTTGGTCTCGATCTTTTGAAATTCAAGATTTTGGGCTTTCGGGCTTATGAAGTGAATCTATATATATATATATATATATATATATATATATATATATATATATATATATATATATATATAAATAGATAGATATATAGTCACACACACACACACACACACACACACACACACACACACACACACACACACACACACACAAATAGATACATAGATAGATATATACAGATATAGATATATAGATATATTGAGCAAGAGACTCATCTAATAAGCAATACAAAATGGGAGAGATGGTATAATTATAACTGAGAAGATGTGCTCTGCTAGGCTGCAGTATTCTCATGGTGGGTTTCTGTTCCAACAGACAGGGTTTGCCATGCTTTCACTTATCATGATAAGGGAATACACATCACCTGCTTTTCAAACAGGCTGAAGTTATTAGTCAACCACTTCTTAATTTTGAGATTTATTATAGTATGAGTGATTAGGGCGGCCGCAGTGGTGCAGCGGTTAGCATTGCTGCCTCACAGCAAGAGGTTCTCCGGTTCAATCCTCAGCTTGGGTGCCTTCTGTGCAGAGTCTGCATGTCCTCCCTGTGGTTGCGTGGGTTTCCGCCAGGTGTTCCGGTTTCAACCCAAAGACATGCTGTACGTGGATTGGACACTCTAAATTGCCCCTAGGCATGCGTGTGTGTGCCTTCTGTGGAAGGTTGGGCACCAGGCTGGAAACTCGACACTGTAAAACTCCACTGCCAATCATTAGCAGACAGGTGATCCGCTTTGGTGTCCCCTAACTGGGAAAAAACAAAAGAAGATTATAGTATGAGTGCTTATTTAGAACAATACATTTTGAAGTGAATGATATGTTTGTATATTTCCTACTGAAGGTTCCCATGAAACCTAATCCCTTTTCCCATTTTTTTTCCCATTCATTTTTTTTCTTTTTGTTGTTAGCATTTTAATAAATCTGTTTTTATGAAAAGTAAAAAACATAAAAGTCATAATAACATTGTGAATTTCTCATAACCTTTGTGTTGTTTTCTAACATTATAAAACAAAATCTCTGTTCCAGAACTGTTAAGTTTCTTGACCTGCGTTCAAACTACCCAAGATATCATTAACTTCATCTGTCAATGTGTCTGACACCATTGAGTCTTTCATTTTCTTAGTGTGCTACCTCTTCACTGACATAACACATGCACTCTTAAGCAAACTTGTATAAGACTTTTTTATTTTTATTTTGTTTTCTATTTTATTTTGAGCCTAGCCCAAACTCACAAATACATCTATCTATATCTATATATCTATATATATATATATATATATATATATATATATATATATATATATATATGTGTGTATATATATATATATATATATATATATATATATATATATATATATATATATATACATACATACATATATATATATATATATATATATATATATATATATAGATATATATATATATATATATATATATATATATATATATATATATATATACACATATATAATATATCTATATACAGTAAATACTAAGGGAATGGTATAACAGTATATAGGACAGTGGAGAAATTCCGATAATCACTTTAATAAGTATCATGGTATGTTTTACATCTAATTCAGCTGCAACTAACTTAAGTCAATGGGACCTCAGTTTGTAGCATAATCCAAAAGGACAACAAACTCATTATTTCAGAACTAAACCTCTCACTCTGCACTGCAATATCGGTATTAGAAAATGAATCCAGACACCTGTTGTGAGAACAGAATTCACTGCATTTTGATCTCACAGCATAAAGGCTGAACATGTCATTGATATCCCCTTTAATTGCTTAATGATGGTTAAACATTACGAGGAATGATGGTATATTAGGTTCTTGTGGCTGTCAGTGAACATACTATATTTTTGCCTGTTTTCTTGATTACTTACCACACAGTTTAATTTGTATTTGGCATGACATTGTAACATGATAACTTTTACCCATATATGTTTGCCAACCTTCTGCACTTGTGTTCCTTATAGTCAGATTTCACTTCTCAGTTCCCTGCCTTGACCAGTCACCTATAGAAGGATTCTTTCTTCATTCCACTGATGTAAAAAATGTAACTCACATTGCTTGAGACAAATTATTCCTGGCTGACTGCAAGGCAAGCTGCACTCATTTTCCAAATAGGGTTAACCAGCTCTACAGATAGGTGCAGTTCCACTAACCTCATGGACTAAGTATTCATTCTGAACTGTTCATGCCATGCAAATGGAGGTTTAAAAAAAAACAAATAGCAAAGGCTGTTTTTTTTAACTGACTTCCCACTGTTTACAACAATACAGAGCCTGAAGTATGTAACCAGATACAGTAGTCAGTTATTAGTCATTGTTATTAATGAGCATGAGAAACCGGCTTATATCCAGCTTGAAAACCATTTCAGCTGGAACATGCAGCATGTTACTTATCTAGTTTTGGTAACCTTACTTATTTGCCCTATTTACCCACTATATAGTTACTTTCTAGCAGTATTCTCCACTCAAAAGACATCTAGTGATAATTGAGTTCTGAAATGTCTCAATACTAGCTGACTTCGTAAATACTCAAGAGAACTGCAATCACAATCAACATTTCAAAGCTTTCACATCAGACTCAAAGACTATATTCTCTCTGATTGAAACAGAAGTGCTTCACAGATACTGGTTAGTCAAATCCAATAAAATGGTTTAGTAGTTGAAAATATACTACATAGCTTAGCTGAGAACCCCCATGATAATGTGCTTATTTGCATTACAAATTCTAGTTTTATATTTCATTAATGTTTTTATTTTTTAAATAATACTGTATTTTAGTTATATGCTGTCTTTACTTACCGTATTTGAATCCTGTACTCATTGCCATCACCAAGCTTCACCTGAATTTCTGTATTTGCTTTTAATTATACAACCTAGCTGTATTTTATTTATTTGTTTATTATCCCAATAATGTTATTTATGTTTATTATCCCAAAAGTATATAATTTCTATGTTGTATTTCTTTTTTTTCCTTTTCATCCTCACAGATCTTGGCTGAAAAGACCCTTCATATAGGCACACTTACCAATGTAAAACATAAATAAATAATAAATATATATATATATATATATATATATATATATATATATATATATGAATAACTTCCAAATTATACTGAGTTCATTGCTGCAAGTAAAATAAGCATTAAAGAAATATAGCCGTATTATTTTCTTAAAACGTCTGGGTTTACCTGTAAAATGTCTAATAAAGATTGTAAATATATATATTACAGGTCAAAAACTATCAAAATAAATCAAACTTAGAATATTTTATTTTACTTGGTATAGAGAAAAGGGTTGAATGAATATGAATTTTAAGAATTATTTTGCTATTAGAGGCTGCTAATTTATATTCTCCTTATTAATTCTTACAATTGGGTATATGTTTATTATAAGGAATTGTGTCTTAGCATGATTTGCAAATTATTCAGAATAAGACATATAAGCCTTAGCAAAATATAAAGTACATCATATCAGACCACATTGAAAATCTCATATTGTTTTGCAAACAAATAATAAAATGCTAAACAGTCTAGAGAGGGGAGGAATAACCAATAAATTATACCTAATGAATTTCTCGATATGCAACATAGAAAGAGTTGTGCTGGCATATTTACATAAAACTGACAGCAATTCTCAATTTTTTATTGAATATTATTTATTTAATGTGTATTATCCTTTACTATTTTTCTGAAATAATGTTCGATAGTTTCCACTGCAGACCACATAAATATGAAAACCGCATCCCTCATCTGAATTCTGAAATGCATCAGTCATACATTGCTGTCAGACTATAAACTATTACATAAAAAGAAAATAAATGAAACTATTCATTTTCTGAGTATACTTGCCTATCACATTACATGATTGTTTACTTAACAGGGTAGGCAGGGTGTCTGTGTCTGGGAGTCATTGCATCATTTAGTCAAGAGAGAGATCAGCGAGAGGATGTACTGAGCTTGATGAAATTAGGTTGGGAGATAAAAAAGCAACTTCATGGAGCATCTTACAAGGAGAGCCAGTCAATTTTCTAAAGAATATTCACTCAAACACTATATGTGTGAACAAAAAGCACTGAAAACCACTTTCACTGATGATGGAGGTTGCAGTTTTCCCCACTGTAGTGCAACTATGGCATACTGTACCAGGTTGGGATATAAGTTGAGGGATGGTAAAACATGTTGTTTGTTTTCAAGTGAAAGTGTTTTTCAGCACTTTCTGTTCCTACAAACAGTATTCACTTGAATATTATTTGGCATATTGAGATGACGCCCATATATTCCCATACTTATGCAGTACATTAGTGCTTTGGAAAGGAAGCAATGGAGAAAGCAAGATCTCTGTTGCTTATTTATTTATATAAAAAAGAAAAGTTCGAAATCTGTTTGAAGATATGAGAGAGACAAGGCAGAAATGCAAGGAATGTTAGTTTTTCTTTAGTTTCGCATACTGTACCAGATTTTCTTTGTATTTCTACCTTGTCTCCGTTGTACCTCTAAACTGTCTGTGTTTCAAATTTCTTAAGTCTCGACCTGGAAAGCATTAGCATATATTAATAGAAGAAAGTCTGGGAGACAGGAATTCTTTCTGTTGGTTTATGTTGGATTTTACAAATGGCACTCTGGTTGGGCTGACTAATCAGCATGCATGTTTTTGAATGTTAATGATCAGTCATTGTATGATTTACATTATTAAATGGGTGTTTGACTATCAAATGCAAATATATGCTTGTACTACATGAGGCATTAGTGAAGAAATATGAATATGCCTGTCTATTCCACAGAAGAGTTTGTTCTTATTCCACTGTCATAAGTAAACACGCTATGTGGTGAAAAATAAGTGAAGAATGCAACAGACTTTATAACTCAATAGTTACAGGTTATAGCTCCTTATAAATTCATAAACTTAACAATTGTTTGCTTTTGTGCAAAATTATGATGCTAATTTGGACGTCTGACTTAAAATTTGGTAGTAGCCATTTGTTCACAGATTATAACATTTGCTTTTATTTATACAGGCTGCTGGTAATTTTAGCTATTCAGTACTACTTGCTTCATTAGCATGCCTAATGTCTTCCCTATGACTGGAAAATTGATATGATGTTTTACAACGTTAAATCACAAAAAGAGTTTGACCTTCCACTAAATTAAAATAAAAATTTAAAGCTGTATAGAATCACTGCATTGTTTCTGCTTAGTGATAATGCTGTGTTAAAATATATTTATCCAAGTATTCAGGAATATTAGTCTTGGTGTAACAATATTTCAATAACAGTTTTCCATTATAGAGGAAACATGCAGTGAGTAATATTACATTATTGCAGGTCAGAAAACTTAGAGTTCTGTATTTTCTTGGCTTCCATTTAACTGTTTGGCATAATTTTAATCTGTTGCCCTACTATGTATTCTTAAAGATCATAAAGTTAGAAAGAAAAAAAAAACTTTGCTAAGAGGTTGTAGTCTATGACAAAAGGTATTCATGCATACTTAGAAGAAACTTACAAAAAAAAAAAGAATCATATAAAGCAGTAATAATTGCAAATATAAAACATACGTAAAGAAATTAAAAAAAAAATTATAATCACCATAAATAAAATGCAGAGAGCCAGACTAGTTTGGGACTTGTTCTTACAAAGCATTGCTTTAGAGCAGTCTGACTGCAGTATCATTTGCCACTATGTAATACAGACAGGAATTATTGCAGGGCTAAAATACAGCAAACATAAATTAAAGAGAAAGCTTGAAACTTAATTGGAAAGTCACCACAGAAATTTGTCTTTGAGGTTTCATGTATAAAGCATGACTTATGTCCCCTTTGCTATTATAAAACACTTCAAAATACATAATGGGATATTGCATTCCCATCAGACTGAAAATTCACCTTTATCCTGTTGAAAAATTAGATGAAGTATCATAGTTCATGATTGTAAGCTAAGCCTTTAAACAGTGAGAACCCTGTTGATCATTTCCTGTTCATTATTTCATGGTGCTTGGCAATAAAAATGAAAGTCAGGAACAAGACCCTAGAGGTACTACATATTTTCTTCTATCAGCAGAAAAAGTCAACATTATAAAATCTTCATGTTATTGTTTGTTACTTTGGTTGCCACATCATTTACATGATGCATATTTATCTTTATTGAAAGCAGTTATGAAGGTTCTCTCTGGAGAATAGTAAAGGTCAGAACAGTAGTTTTAGGACAATGTTTTACCTATGTTATACTTTTTTCCTGATATGAAATAAAAAAAAAATAAATGAAAACTGTTTTCACGTTGCTGTCAAAGTAAAAAAAAAAGTGATTCAGGTGAATTCACAAAACTAAACAGAGTATAGCAGAATGCAGCAACATATTTTGCTGAGATCATTAATTGTATATACCAGTTAAATAAATTGTGTTTGTTTTGTAGGTGCAATGTGAATACCTAATAGGTTTTTGCTGCATTAGATTAAACATTTCATCACTGAGATAAGCATTTTTGCTTAGTTTTCCAAGTAATTCTTTTAGAACATCAGCTGTCTGCTGCTGTAAAGATAAACATCATGAGATATTTAGCCTACTGTAAGATTACAAATTACATTTGTATAAACATAGCCAGTCAATAGTATAACTCACAGAGTTTAAGCCATGGGAATCTGTCTTCTGCAGAAGTGTGTCTGTCATTTTCTTTCACGGTTCATGTACTGTTGAACTCTCAGTAGGTCACTTATCCGGACATATTGTCCTGTATATGTATAGTAGTTAAATTATAGAAAAAAATATTTTTTCACGTTTGCTCCATTTTATATTTCCAAACCATTTTATAGAAAGTCCATCTACACATTAATACAAATGAAGAAAACTTCATATAAAGCACTACACTTTGTATGGTTACAGATATTAGTGATGGCAACTACATATCAAGCCTTTATTATTCATTCTGTTCTTATATAGCCATAGTGAGTCTGCATCAAGACAACAAGAAAATGTTTATTTTATTTTTATTTATTTTATTTTATTTTACATTTGCTGACCGGGCTAGTCTAACTGGATATATGTCCATTTTCAGTAGAGGCCCGGGGAGAAAAGCTCCAAGCATAGGCAGTGACATATCATATAATTACATGCAAATAGCAAACAGAAATAAAAAGTTAAAAATATATATTTTTTTGTTCAGATGTAAATACCAGTCATACCTCTAAACACAACTGTTCTTGTCAGCATATAGCAATAAGAGGCATTTTGTCCAGCATTGTCTTGAATCTTTGAACAACCTTCTGTGTGGGCTTTTTTCAGTAAACGTATAAACATTCTAACACCTTATTTTAATCATCAGCATTTTATAGTCTCATTGGGATATATGACAGGATTCATTTTTCTGTGCTTTTGCCATTTCTCTATGGAATGAGTGTCCTGCTGTCATTCGCATTCATAATACTTTGTTTATGTTCCAGAATTGGTAAACATTTGCATGATAGGATAACACAACGCTTCTGCATGCTGAACAAGTCATGCTAAAGCTGAATGAGAAATTTTCACACATTTCCCCACTTTCTTATGTGTTTCGCCATTCTGTTCTTTTTTTAAAATGAAGTGTTTGGCCATGTAATACACTAAACTGTTTTTTCTGGAGTCATATTTGTCTGCAAAAGAGTAGTAGTCAACAATCATTTGTGTACAGTCACCAGTGTACAACTTCTCTGCTTTTCCACAGAATATTGACGACACTGTATCTGGCATTTCCGCTTTCCTTGTTTTGGTATATACAAATAGTTGGAATACAGGGATGTTTGGCACTGCAAGCATACCTCTTAACTGTACTGATTTTCGCAGAATGTCCAGATTTTTGCCTCATATTTTTGGTGTGCTCCTCCTAAAATCTGTACTTTTCTGGCAAATACCTGAGGATTGAAGTCATTAAATAATGACAAACGTTTGAATTTAAAACTCCACTTCCTTCAGAAAATTCATGGTAATGCAAAACCTATTATTCTATCAACTTTCTAAGTTTGTAAGAGCAATATTTAAAATCTGTCCCTATTTGTCCCCCCCCCCCTTCATTTTAGGTTTGTCCAGACTTTCTTCTCTAAGAGGTGGAGAGGTATGCCATCAAGAAAAAATATTTTTGCAAATGCATGTATGTGTGTGTATGCATGTGTGTATTTATTGCCAAATGCTTTTTGTAATTATTAACTTTCACTCATTTATGATTCCAGTTGTGTGAGACAATCACAAATGAGTTGATGCCTTCTCAGAGAGACGATTTGTTTTACTTTCCTTGTATCTTGACTAGTTTATATTAATATCTTCAACCAGATTCTAGATAATCTTGTCATTCTGAATAGTTTCCTGCATTTCCACAAGTCCAACATGTCTGCCATTGGTAGAACCAGGGACCTAAACTTTCATCAACTGATAAATAAAAGATGATGGTGGGACCAGGTTTAGCTCAACTCCTGCCCAGCCACTAGAATAAGAATTGTGACTCTACTGTTCTCTGTGTATAATCTACATGACTGGATGGAAATCCAGCAATTTACTTTGGAATTAAATAGTAGGACCCTGCTGCAGAAAGTAACTGCAACCTGAAAGAATGTCCTGGCAATGCATGAAAGGTCATAATACTCAGTGATAATGAAACATCTATGAGTCTTTCTGTTTTTTTCTCTACCTATGTGATAAAATGCTTAGTGACCTAATCTGCCCTGCTGTAATTCATTGTCATTTACAATTGATTTATAATAGGTGGTACATAACTGTGTAATTTGTCGATTACTTGTTCAGTTTTGCATTACAAATACTGTTTTCAGTAAGGGATATTATGGCAGATTAATTATGAGTATGTCAGTACATATCAGTGTGGTACAGGTGCTAGTACATCTAATTCTTATTGTTAATATTCTTTTCAACTAGGAAATTGAGACTGTACCTGAAAAATACTTTAATCAAAGTACAAAGTTAGGTGGTACTGATGCTTGTACAGGTGAGATATGTGAGCTTTCAAATACATTTATTTGCTTATTTATTTGCATTCCAGGATAAAGCCCTGATCTACATGGACCTTTTTCAGACTCAGCCCGGGAGCATTGGCTTGTTAAGTGACCTTCTCAAAGTCACACAGTTAGGCAACAGAGGTTGGGAGAATCAAACATTGCACCACTGGACCACAGGAAACAGTTGATTAACAGATCCTTGATCCTCTAAGCCAACTGCTAGACAAAGCTCCTATTCTTGATGCCGTTGCCCTTCTTTTCTCCTAATATCTTGATAATCCTACAATGGACAGGGGTTCCCTTTCAGGGGAGACTCTTGACTGCTGTCGTTTTTGTTACTTGCAAGAAAAGAAGAGACAAACCTCATTCTAAAAAAACTAAAAAATATGTTTATTGTATTGAAATCTGTCTGCATTTCCCTGAAGGAGTTGCATGTTTGTTTTGTTCTGTTCTTAGATTCTGGATTTGTACAAACTGCAACTGAACGCAGATGATTTCAATCTGTTTATTTGGGTTCTTAGTTTACAATCCTGCTAATTGTAAATGCTCAGAAGAGTAGGATGCAGACTATTAAAACAGAAAGCTTATAAGCTTCCTATGAAAGATCTTTCATTAAAACAGCACTGATTAAGTCATGAATTCACTGAATTGTGGAGTTATAGAAGAAGAAAAATATGGTGAGTTTTCTTTTTGTTTTTCATCTGCTTCATGTCCTCTGAGTTTGTGTCACCTGAGAGTAGACATAGATGTAGTTTGGACACAGACTAATTCATCCAGAGACACTGCAGTAGGGAGGGAGTGGAGAAATCGCTGGATTGAGTGAAGTCAAGCAATAGAAAAAGCAGTTAGGTACGGGAAATCGGAAGGTAAGGGTTAAATTTTACAAAGGAAGGATGGTGTAGGGAGGAAGTGAAATAATAGGTAGGCTGGAGTTAGTTGGATTTTATACAGTAACTATCAGTTAGGTGAATCAAATTCTGGCATGGGCTTGCTGAGAAGGGTCTGTGATGAACCCCTCTTCTGTACCTCCTTCCCGATTATCTCTGTTTTAGTTGGTATAGTGTGGTTGTTTCTTATAGAAGTATCACTGTGCTTTAACGGGAGGTTGAGTTTAAGTGAGTGGATTGAACTAGGCTGCTTTGTGTCAATAGATGGGTAAAGGTAAGCAGGCAACATTGCCTATTATAATGTGTTATGTTGGAATTTATGACACTTGAGTGTTATGGAATGAATCATATGTTTAGTCATTAATAAATGCTTGTCTTATTGTATGGGGTGTGGCTATTTCTGTGCAAGGGGGTCTGGACAATTAGAGTTTGTCATTTGCACAAAAGGGATGCAAGTCTGTCTGTTTTATTTTTTTTTTATTTATGTATTTAACATTTGCTGACCGGAAAAGTCTGACTAGGTTCCACAGATCCTGTTTTCAGTGGAGGCCCGGGGAGAAATGCTCCAGAAGCATGTTTTTACGTTAGAAGAAACCGGAGTACCCGGAGGAAACCCACACAAATGCAGGGAGAACATGCAAACTCCACATAGAGAGCACCCCAGCCAAGAATCGAACCGGAGCACCTCTTGCTGTGAGGCGACAGCGTTAACCACTGCACCACCTGTTTGCATTTTTTTGCAACTTTAGGAGTTTTGCTGTTATTGAACCTGATGAAATGGGATGAAGTGATCCATGCAAATGATAAATACATACATAAATAAATAAATAAATGAATAAATAAATAAATAAATAAATAAAATAAGACATTTATAAATATATATATATTTTCGTGGCTTGTATAATTTCAAAATTGTCACTGTTGTGAGACTTTGACCTCAATGGGCTTTACGCAGTTTAATTTATATTAACCAGGCGTTCATTATTATTTCTTGCTCAGAGTAACGCAATAGGCATGTGGAAATTAAGGCAATGTAATCTGAAAATAATACATTGAAATTCTAGCAGCACATTCCTTTAGTTATCTGTAATAAACTGTCAAACATTTCGAGTCATGTTAGGTGTTTATGCAGACATAAGTGAACTTAAGGCAAAAAGTCAAGAAACAGTTTCTTAAGATTACATTGAAACATAAATTCAATAAGCCAATATAGGACTAGAAGTATTTTCAAACAGGCCTTAATTACACATCATGGTCAAGATAACAGTATTTTCAGCTTTTGCTTAGTTATCTTCAACAATTTCATAATGATATTTATTTTATCTTTTTTTTTGGACCTTAGTGTTTCTGTTTGTCTGACCTTCATCTTTTTCTTGCAACAACCCTGCCCCTCTGAGTACGAATACGAATCTTAATACCCCTCAGCCACAATAAGGGAGGAGGAAACTGGCATTAGGCTCCTCCTAATCTGTGCATCTGGAAATGAGGTGAAGTAATGCTTCATCCATAGTGTCTGCTGTGATTATGTATGCTATGCCAATAACCTTCCCTTGGTTTTCCTGCAAGTACTGTACAATACCCACTACACCAAGTGACAGACATGTTAACAGTTGTACTTCTCTCCAATGCTTGGCAGGAGTCCATTCCCATTTTAACCAGGCTAGCATTCCTGAATCACTATGTAGTACATGTCCAGGCTTCTACAGAAGGTGCCTGTCTTGTAAACCTTATCTAACTCCAGCCCTTTCAGAGGGCAAATAATGTATAACCTCTTCACTTCCATTCCTTCACAACCACATTCACCCTTCTTCCAGTTTGTGACTGAACGTGAGTCAGCTGACCTTCATTTAAGGCATTATCCCTTTATACCCCATGCCCACCTCAACATTTTACTATAATGTTTGTTATTCTGACAGATATTTTGTAGCATTTATTGTAACAGTAAATGCAATCCAAGTATTTATCCTGTTTCCTATACACAAAATGTAAGAATTCCATTACATACTTGTCTGATGAAAGTGACAATGCATACTCAGCTAATATCTATTTTTTTCATTAGCTCATTTATAGTTGCTCCTGGTGTTGATCCTGATGTTGATCTTTGTATTCACTTTCAGTATCAGTATTTTCTACGCATTTTCACAACCACTTTTTAAGATGCATACTGTATCCCAAATTAGAAGTGCAGCCTTTTTTTCTTATCAGCTACTTTCATTGCATCCTTTCAGTACTTTTATCTTTTTCAAGCAGTGTCACATGAAAAGAGAAAATAGTATTTTTCTTCAGTCTTTTCACACATCTTCTTTTTCTACCTTCCAAAACCTTTAGCCTGCCACCTATTTTAATATGGATGGTCTACAAGCACTCAAATATTATTGTCTCAAAACTATGTACTCCACTGTCTTGTAGCTTGGATTGGCTACCACCGTAACTCTCAACTGTACAGATTTTTGCAGAATGTCCAGATTTTTGACTAATATTTTTGGTTCATATCTCATATAATTGTGGTTTTTCTAGCAAATCATTGGCAAATCACTCAGGGTTTAAATAAAAAAATAATGACAGTCATTTGAGTTTCAGACTTCATACCCTTCAGAAAATCTGTGCTAATGCAAAATCTATTATTCTATCAACTTTCCAAGTTTGTAAGAACAATATTTAAAAAGTGTCACCATTTCGATACACATCTGCTGAATGATGCGGAATTTACATTCGACTTCAGTCTCTTCCATTCCCAGGAAGAGACGCATCGCATGGGGGCAAAGCCCAAACATCGGGCAATGATGAGGACTTATTCTGCAACGGTCAGAAAAGGTGCTGACCGTCAAAAAGGTACTGTGGTGAAAGACATTAATTCCAGTCCCTGTGTTAGAACATTAACACACAATCTAAGGGACAAGGGCGCTTCCTATTGTAGTAATAACATTAATAAAAATTATGGACAATACTCTAACGATGTTATGAACAGTTTTTTAAATGTTGATTATGATTTTGGCTACAACAATATAACAAATGTAGAATTGGATGATGGAAATGGGAATTTAGTGAATAATTCCATTAAATCTAAAATTTATTTATTGGGTAAAAAACTGAACAACATTAAGGGTGTTAAAATTGACAATGGATACTTGGAAAAGTGTTTGAATTTGAAGATTGTGCCAAAAGGGCTTAGATTCTTTAAGCTACCCTTAGGGGTACAGTTTAGTGAATCTGTGCAGTATGAATTTAACAATTTATTTGACTTCTTTGGTTTTGAATTTATTAAACTTCTTATGAAATTTAATGATGAAAAGATTGGGAGTTTGTTGGTGGAAATTGAACAATTGCATAACGAAATTACACAGGACCCTAATTTCCATTCTTGGCAAGAATTATTTAACAAACAGTTTAGAGTGGCTAAATCTAAAGCGTATGATATATACAACAGGAAGTTGGACAAATTATAATGAGATTTAGAGGCATATAAAGTGCACAGGGCATACATTTGGCCCCGCAGCAAACAGAATAGGATGAGAAACACTGAGTCACACTATGAGTTTAACAGGGGCAGAAATAAAAGAAGAGATGAGGATGAAAATTTTCAAGGTGGAAGGTTCCATCAAGCACCCATATACCGCAAAAGAAGATAGAGATGAAGGGTGGAGGGTCCCCGAACAATAGTGAAACGCATGTATTATTGGCTAATGAGTGTTTGATGACTAGTGAAGTAGACGTGAGTGACAAGAACCCAATGGAAACTGAGGCTAGTAATGGCAGTAAAGTTGTTATTCATTCCTTCTCAGGTTTTAAAGTATACAATTTCACTGGTGTTTATATTACGCAGGAATTTTTTTCTTTGTTTAGTAAGGGAATGAAATTCATTCCATCTGCTAGATTCAACGTGTTTGATGTTATTAAGGAAGTGAAGTTATATTGTCGAAGGCTACAGTTAGCATTGCAGTTTAACAATGTTATAAGTGAGGGCTCCCCTAAAAAACTAGCTAGAAAAAGTGCATACATTCCAGTTACAAATGTGCAGGTCAGTAATTATGAACGTATGGTATGTAAGGACATCTACAACTTGTATGGAAATATACGGAGAGACCCATGGTACGGTACACTTTTTATTGACAACCTTACGAAGGGAGAGAGATTGTGTTTGGACCAGGTAGTAGCTAATAGTGAAATAAGGATTATGAAACCGGACAAAGGGGGTGGTTTAGTGATATTCGATACCAATGTTTACTGTAAAGCTATACAAGATATCCTTTTTTAATTCTGGTAACTATGAAGAGATTTCTCTCAACCAGATTAATATAGGATATCACAGAATACATCTGATTATTGAGGAATATCTATTAGATAACCGTATTACGAATGAAGTGTATGATTTTATCAGAACCGAGCATCCTGTGATGTCTAGAATAGTTGGCATTCCGAAAATTCACAAAAGTGTAGAAACCCCCCCCCTTTAGACCCATCATATCCGGTTCAAAATCAAAAACATTTAATATAGGGGTTGCCATAGACCACTGGTGTAAACATGTATACTACAATGTTCCACACTTAACTAAGGACTCTTGGGACTTTCTAAGTAAATTAAAACATGATATATGGTCCCCAAATTTGATTTTTTTGACTATTGATGTTCAGGAATTGTTTTCGTGTATTCCTAACACCATAGGTCTTGAATATTTTGAAAATAGTTTGAAAAAACATTCCAATCTAACATGGGATAAAATATGTCTAATACTTGACATGATGAGACTTGTTCTCTCACATAATTACATAGAGTTTCAGGGAGAATATTTCAAACAAATTCGAGGAGTAGCAATGGGGGCCTCTTGTGCCCCCATTTTTGCGAATCTCATCATGCTTGAGTGGGAGGAGGTATTTGTCATGCCCAGTGAATACTACAAGCATATTGCTCTATACACACGCTTTTTAGATGATCTTTTCATTATTTGGAAGGGACCTGCAGAAGATATACCTAGCTTTATCTCCTACCTAAACAGTACTACAAGTTTTTTAAGGTTCACTTACAAAGTGGAGAAACTAGGGATACCTTATTTGGACACATTCATTAGTAACACCAATGTAGGATTTCAGTCCAAAATCTATAGGAAATCCACTTTTTCAAATGATTATATACAATTTGGTAGTTGTCATCCTCCCCACATCTTCAGAAATGTACTCAAGGGACAATGCATTCGTGTTGCCAGAATGTGTTCCACTAGACAGGACATGGAAGACCAGATGAGGACAGTAACCAACATGTTTTTGGCCAGAGGTTACCCTGCGGTTATGGTGGAGGATGTTACTAAATATGTGATTAGATCATGGGGGGACAGATTTCTCCCGTTATTGGGAAGTACATTTGTTGACAAGAACACCCACAAGGAAGTTATAAGAAACAGTAGGAATGTGTGTGTTATCATGTTTAACCCGTACTCCAATTTGGTTAAGGAGATTTTGAAAAGGCATTGGGATGTTTTTTCGAGTTCCGATGATATTGCTATGGTGTTAGGTGACCATCCTGTTAGTGTATTTAAAACCTCGGTTAACCTCAAGAGAATTATTGAAGGTGGAAAGAAAAAAGGGGTTAGGAGTAACAAAGACGACCATACCAGGAAATGTGGTAGCTGTAAGTACTGTCAGTATATCAATGTTAATAGGATTACAAAACTGGGTAACAACAATAGAACTATATGCTATGGTAAAAAAGGGAATTGTAACACTATGCGGGTGGTTTATTTGGCTTCTTGTTCTTGTTGCCAAGCTTACTATATTGGTAAGACTGAAAGGAAGCTAAAAACTCGTATATGTGAACACCTATACAAAATTAAAAAAGTGGACATGAAAAATGCACTTAGTAAGCATATTAGTGAAAAAGGACCTCATCATTGTTTCACTTTTAAAATTATTGATCAAATTGGGGTGAGTGAACATGGGGGTAATTGGAAGGTAGGACTGTCATGTTTAGAGACTAAATGGCAGATATTGTGTGATGCTACCTCTTGGCCAGGCCTAAATGAGAGTATTAGTATAAAACCCTTCCTCCTTTTGGATCGGGGTTAAATACATAATTGTAACTGTCCTTTTGGGGCCGTCCACAACAGTATTTTGTGCTTTACAGCTTACTATTAGAAAATTTTTATAAATATTGTATTATGTAAGTGTAAGATTTATATATAATTTGTGTTACATTTTGTTCAAACATGTCACTTATAGTACATATTTAAGTGAAATATATACATTTATATATTTCTGTTTTTGTAGTACATATAAGTTTTTATTAGAATATTTATTCATACTTTTTCACCCAACTATTTATAATAGATAATCATATTCAAATAAGTATTACATTTGTTTTTTGAGTGTATGAGATTTTTAAAGATTTTTTAAGACAAGATTTTTAAGACTACAACTTTAATTAAGTAAATTAAGTATATTAATTGTTTTTTTGGCGCCAAATCCGCTATATATATGTATCTTATTCATTGCATTCATTGGTTCTGAAGAAGTCTGCTTTGTGTGGATGAAAGCGCTTAACCTGTGATTCCTGTGACTGTATTAAACCTGTGTTTACCCTGATCGAGGTGTGGATTATTGGAATTATTGTATTTTGTGGAAGGTAGTATCCTTGCTCTGTTCCTGCTCGAGCTACAGTGGTCTGGGTGGCCTTTTCGTGTTTTGGTACTCATATAATTGTGGTTTTTCTAGCAAATCATTGGCAAATCACTCAGGGTTTAAATAAAAAAATAATGACAGTCATTTGAGTTTCAGACTTCATACCCTTCAGAAAATATGTGCTAATGCAAAATCTATTATTCTATCAACTTTCCAAGTTTGTAAGAACAATATTTAAAAAGTGTCACCATTTTTGCCCCCCCCCCCCATTATTTATGGCTTTGTCCAGATTTCTTGCTCTAAGAAGTTGAGAGATATGGCTACCACTCACCCCATGCATGAATGGAATACAAGTTCAGGTAAGCATCTACTGCAGCTTAACTGTGCACAATATTTGAGTTAAAACAAGGTATGTGTGGCAGCCATGGCGAAGGAGTGAGAAGTGATGGGAATGTAGCTTATGGCAACAGTCAGGAAGGAGGCCTTAGGTCTTAGGGAAGGAGAAGTGAGCTTTATGGTAGGGAGTGAAAATGGGAATTTAGGTTTAGGGAATGGGAAAGGAATCTGAGGGGTAGGGGGCCAGAGGTGGAATAGTTTTACTGAGAAAGAATGGATGTATATGGTTAGGGAGTGAGAAGGGCGTGTTAGGGTTAGATTTAGGGGTCTGGTAGGGTCATGCACTTTTGTAGGCTAGGGTGATGGAAGGCTAATTAATGACATATTCTTTACTAGTTTGTATTATTATCTATTCCATCTTTTACCTTTTAGAATTATATCTATATATCTATTATATATATATATATATATATATATATATATATATATATATATATATATATATATTTGTAGTAGTGACATGATAACTACCTAACATAGACTTACATGCTCTGTGTTTCTGCTTCACTAAGATTTCCAATAAGAATAACATAAGAAGAAGAAAAAGAAAAAAATTAGCAAAAAATTAGGAAGCATAGGAAAACCAGCTGTAAAATGTTTTAAACCAGATACATTTCTAGTAATAAATATTGTGTAAATACATATATGATGCTACTTCTCTGGTAATTTCTCAACCATGTGATTCTTTTTTCAACTGTATCTAGCTTCTTCTAATTCAGTGAATCAGTGTCACAATTTCAGGCATAGATCCCTATTTTTTCGCCTTTTTAATTGTTCTTCCTTTTGTATAGGCTTCCATCTGGATCAGATACAGATTCATCCCATCTATGTTGTCTTCCTTTTAATTACACACTTATCTACCATTTCTAAATGAATCAATACCTGCCATATCTCTTGCGTATCCTTTGTTTCTACCCAAATGTCATAAGCATATCCAAAAACGATAATTTCACCTAGCACCTTCTTCCTTTTTTACCATAATTTATTGATTTCTGACTTAATGAAGATATAAAGGCAAACTATGCTTAGTAGGTAACTTGTAAAACCTTTCCTTATGCCAGTAACTAGCACCTTTGCTACTGGCCATCTTCCAGATGATTTTTTCCAAGCTGAAGACTACTTTTGAATATTTTTGGTCCTTGTATATGAAGAGCTCAGTCAACAAAAAAATGGTTTAACAATTTTTCATGAAATTTTCAGAACAAAATGTTATAGGTGTAGTTATTTGAGCATGCCCATAGACTATGTTGACTTCCAGACCTATACCTGATCACCAGCAGCTAATCATAACATTTGTGGTCCCCCAGCTCATATTTTAAAAATCATTTTATAGAGTATGGCTGAATCTCAGTATTTAGCTTGTAATGGGTTGTTTCTATATTTTGGGTTGCCATATGATACTTGCACCTTGTCTCTCTAAGCTCCAAAACAGAAAGATCCAAACATTTTTTTTCAAACCCACTACAGTCCTGTGAAGATCTCAAGGTACTTGGCTATACCATCAGCAGGCTTCTGTTGGGTGATAATTTGATTGCAGTTGCCTTGATGGCTCCTAATATGGTTAAATCAAAGTGCGGGCAATAGTGAATGCAGTGGCTGTATCAGCTCCTTACATTAATGAATGTAGTGGCTGTATTGACTCCTTACATTAATGAAAGCAGTGGGTGCATCGACTCCTTATGTTAGTGAATGCAGTGGCTGTATCGATTCCTTACGTTAATGAATGCAGTGGCTGTATTAACTCCTTACATTAATGAATGTAGTGGCTGTATTGACTCCTTACATTAATGAAAGCAGTGGCTGTATTGATTTCTTACGTTAATGAATGCAGTGGCTTTATCGACTCCTTATGTTAGTGAATGCAGTGGCTGTATCGACCCCTCATGTTAATGAATGCAGTGGCTGTATCGACCCCTCATGTTAATGAATGCAGTGGCTGTATCGACTCCTTACATTAATGAATGCAGTGGCTGTATCGACTCCTTACTTTAGTGCATGCAGTGGCTGTATCGACCCCTCATGTTAATGAATGCAGTGGCTGTATCGACTCCTCATGTTAATGAATGCAGTGGCTGTATCGACCCCTCATGTTAATGAATGCAGTGGCTGTATTGACCCCTCATGTTAATGAATGCAGTGGCTGTATTGACCCCTCATGTTAATGAATGCAGTGGCTGTATCGACTCCTTACATTAATGAATGCAGTGGCTGTATCTACTCCATACTTTAGTGAATGCAGTGGCTGTATCAACTCCACAGGCAGCAGCAGCTGCAGCAGCAGCATTGCCTTGACATGAAGGATGTAATATTAGATTGCTTCCCCTGTGGGTTATTCTCAGTGGAACAGTTTATCTACTGTGGTAGCATGGCTCCCTTTAAGTCCTTACTGTCATCAATACCATGTCTGGTAGTTTGGTTCACCTGGTATTTATTATCCCATTGCTAGTCCAGGGCCACCAGACACTTCCTATAAAAGAACACTGTAATAGTCAGCAGAGATACGCATATATCCAGGCTGAGCCTATAATTGGTTATTGTTGGATTAGTGCTCTATCCCAGTAAGCAAATTTAAATAAGTAAATACACAAACAAATGTGTATGTATTCCTGTTTAATGTATTTTCACATTGTCAAAAGTAGTTTGTGCCTTCATCTTGTGTTAACTGGTTTTGACTCACTTAAGTGGCAGGCGAGAATATATATAAGCTCACAGTTTCTGTATGCATGCGTAAATGTCAAAACTGATGTAGGACACGTATCTCCATGTTGTATAGAGATGTGTTCTCAAATGGGTTTTCTTTTTCCTCACCGTCTTATCTCTGCTTACTTAGGTGGTCCATCTTTTCTGTTCAGATGGATGGCCCAGGCAGCCTGTGGAGACTCTTGTCTCTTTTAGTATTTTTTTTTTGTTCCAGCAGATATAGCGTGAATCAGTCTTTTAGCTTTGGGTTAAATGAGGAAGCCTGTCAATGTACCATCATAATTTTTGGAAAAATGTATCGTCATCATTTTTGGAATGGGATAAGTGGAAATGGATGACTGAATACAAATCCATGTTTTATTTGCTGCCATTACCAGCTTTACTAAACTGAACACAGAACTTGTTCACACATATCTTTTTTTTTTTTTTTTTTTTTTTTGCTATGGCTTATGTTGTGCACAGCAGCTACACGGGTTTAATGTCAGAGTATCATCTGACAGATTATGGTATAAGCAATATTCAGTGGTTCCCAAGTGGCTCATGGTATTAGCTAGGTTAACTTACTTGCTGAGGTGTGTTAACATGGTGTGTTTTGTAGTTCACCCCAATAAAGTGAAAAACTGTCTTCATTGACTTCTGTTATGTAGGTGGTTTAGTATCATCAATTTACATCTCTGTTTAGTTTCATCTACGCAGTGACAATACTGTTAGGGTCCTTCATCTTCTGAATGTAATACATTAAACTGAAACACTTGCTCTTCCATTTTCTGATTTTACTGGTCATGCATCTGACCGCATAAAGATGAAAAGGGATTAGGGGTAGGTAGTGTGGGCCTATATCAGATGATCGAAAGCTTACAAGTCTGAAGCTCACAACTTCAAACTGCAAACCTCGAAAGCTGACAATATCGAAAGTACAAAAAATTACTAACTACCCCCTACACTCCACACCCCCCGCTACTTAAATATACCAACTCCGAGATCGCACTATAGTGCAGTAAAGGGAAATCATCCCTTCCCGCACTCTATGGCGATCTCCGTTCTGCGGTTCAATGTTGTCAGCTTTCAGGGTTTGAAGTTCGAGGTTGTGAGCTTTGGACTTATCAGCCTTCGATGCTCTGATATAAACCCAGTAGCATAATGGGGCTCTACAGATGGACAACTTCATTTAAGCTGCTCATTGGTGCTATTTTTAAATGATCCATAAACCTGCATACCAGCTATTGCAATATCCTGCTGAACAAATGTGAAGGAGATGCTCAGCTTATGTTGAATTCTACTAATTTAAAAAACTCTTCAGTCAGGTACATTATGTTTGATTTGCAGACAGTGTTTCAGTGATCTTAAATTAGCTTGAGGGAATGTTTGGACCAGTGCCTGCAGTACTGTCCCTAAGGATGTAAGCCCACAGATCAGACACTTACCCTAGTTAATATCTCTGTAACAGCTAGATTGTTGTGCAGTCTAGAGAACTTAGTGGTATATTACTTTATTTCCACTATAAACAGACGGCAGCAAAATATGTCAAGATTTTTGCAGTACCCCATAAAAAAAGGTATGAGAGTTGATGGACAGAAATAAACTGGGCAGAATTAACTGCTCAGATTTCAGTCATTAAGTTTCTGGAGTAAACCTGCATTTTGTCATGTAGCACTCCCATAAGTACAACGTGAGTTTGATGGTTTGGAATATGGAACTGTTGAAAATCAAGGCTTTGGCCGAGTAGGGACTGAATGGAAAAGTAAAACACGTTTCAGTCTGCCTGCATATAATAATAAGGGTTTATATGTAAAGTCTTCATTTATTTGTGACCAAATCTTGAAGCTGAAAACTGACTTGAATCATTTTCTGGAGGGAAGATCTAATCATGATTTGCTGCTGCCCCTGTGGAGGTTGGAGAGGCTGTCAGAAATATTAACTACATAGATGGCCTACAGAGTAGAGGATGAAGGACATGAGGCTTTCTTTCTAGGTGAGTTACTGAGTTTGAGAAGTCTCTGCTTTCACTTTGTTTTGAAACAGACCTTTGTCATTTTTGGTGTAGCTTTAGTGGTTTAAGGGTTATAGTAAATGTATAAAGAAGCAAGATTAAAGAAGATAGTAGTGTGGGTAGTTACGGTTGTCATTTCGGACCAGGTATTGGAATCTTGTGGAGTACCAGTTGTTTGACCTTCCATACTGAGTATTCAGAGATGACACTTCCTTGGTCTGCTGTAGAAGGATATGTCCTTCAGCCATTGTGGTACTTCCCAAACTTAATAGATGTTGTCATCCACTTGTTTGTCCACCTCTTCTTCAGTTAAAAATAACTTATTATAATGATGAATTTTACATTTCTCTTTTCACTCCCCTACCAAAATCTTACAGTTTTCTCCAAAATTATCTTATCAGCTCTGGAAATGCTGCCTAGAGATTATAGGATACCAGCTGCATATTTTTACTGAATAATACTACACAGCTCTCGGTAAAAGGTTTTGAGCACTTATTAAAATTTGAGGGTGTGGTACTAGTCAAATGCTGTTCAGAAGGCAACCCTATCATAGAGTAGATCTTCCTTTTCTGGAGTATTTTCACCATAATACTCACTTTTACAAGGTGAAGCATGGGGCGCGCATCCACAGCAAGGGAATGATGACACTTACCATGTATTTATTATGTGAAACAGGTATCTTCCAATTTGTGACTTAGATGAAGTTATGAAGAAATGTTCTTTTATAAGTTAGATTCGAAAGCTTTGAAGAACTTTAGTCATGGGAGCTGTGTACTGTATGTTGGGCTGGATTTTCATGAACTGTTTGACTGTACATAGTTTTTCTTATCAGCTAAACAGCACAACAATCTGTATGCTACATAGTTGCATTGTAGAGTTGTTCAAAATATAATGACTGCATTAGTGTCTCTGTGGGTCTTGGACAACACACCTCTACCCCACAGCACTCTAAGATGTCCTTCTGGTATCTTTTTTTTCTCTCAATCAAATTAAACAAAATGATAATATGTGGACACATTTAGGATCTATTGTTACAGGCTATATTCATACCAGTTTGCAAAGGGGAGAAGTGTTACATAAACCCACACTGTATACTTATCACATGGCCCAGCATTCTTGTGTGAAATGATGAATAGTGTTACAGTGGCACTTATCCAACATGACCTAGGAGAATCATTTGTCTGTTAAGGGCAGATCTTACCTTTTGAATCCTGTTGCACTCTTTGGACAGGTAACAGCAGCACTTGATGAAGGGCTGTCAGTTTGATCTTGCCAAGACCTTAGACTATTCTACATAAAAAGAGGATTAGCAAATTCAAAGCATTCGATGTGAATTCATACATAATTCAGTCGGTAAAGCAAAGGTTAAAATACAGCAAGTCACTGCATGTGTTTGTGTGTGTGTATGTGTGTGTGTGTGGGGGTGGGTGGGGGGGGGAGTGGAGTTACATATCTATCCCAGAAGGAGGTATCAGTGGTATTTCACAAGGTTCTAGAATGATACCACATCTTTTATGGACTCTTCTTCTCAGATGCAACTATAGGAAATGTCCTAAGCATAACCAAATATGCTGATGATTGGAAATTGGAAAATAGTTACTGTAATAAATATAAATGGTGAAGCTCTCCATGGTGCTCTATAAAGATATTTTGTAATATAGTAATAATGTCCTCACCTTTATTGTCAATAAATGTAGTGGCATTTATTGTCCTGTTTCTTGCGTCAATTTGCATGCAGTTGAAAAGTGATGATTCTGCATTTGGTTGATGTTATTACATCAGTATTTGCAGATGGACAAGTTTGTGCATTTCAGTGTAAGGGATGGCAGTAATTTTAAAATTGTTTAAATATATTTTATCGGTGGCATAGCAAATGTTTTATTTTTTAGTGCTTGTGTTTCTTGCCAGTTAGATTTCCAACTCTGTGTGTTTGATGTGGACGATCACACATGGTAGAATTAGGGAATTTGTGTTTTTTCCTTCTGTTACACAATCTCAGAGATGATATGTGTAAAATAGGGGGATTGTGGGGCAATTGCCCACAGCATAGGGGATGCAGGATTTTATCTTTTTTTTTTTTTTGTAGTTTTGATATGCCAGGGTTGTGACTGTTGGTTAGACCAAATGGTTTAACTCTACTGATTTGCCAATTAATTGCAGATTGACAATTCAGTATAAACCTATGCCATAAGGTATGGCAAAAAGAACTCAAATTCTGACTACAAAATATATCAGTAATTGATAATAATGACACCAATACTAAAGATATGTTCAAAGTAATACTCAACCTTCAATCTTCAAGCATAATGTGTATCTGCAAAGATCAAAAATCCATATTGTTTAGCTGATATAATTCAAAACAGACCCCTTTTCAGTCTAAATGTTAAACCATCATTAAATATAGTGCTATATTGTGTAGTCTTATAACAAACCACATTAGAAATTTAAATATATAAAATTATTCCTTACCAGAAGTATTATAGAGCTGGAAAATATGATCTATTCTGTTCAGAAACACTTTGGGAACTAGCATTATATTCTGTTTTTTATATGTTACCAAGATGGGAGTGACTGACATTGTCTTACTTAGTTCTGTCCATGCCTGGCACACATATTTGAGGAGTGAAAAAAAAGTAATTTTGCCATCTATGGATTCATAGTGTGTGTACTCATACCTTCTACCTAGAAAAGTTGATTTTGAGATTGGTACAATTCTAACGTTCGACTTTCTTCAGCAGAAATAAATTCTGTTCAGAGTAGTGCATTTTATCTTGCTTCATACAGATGCACTCACACAAAAGAGATAAAAATAAAAAAAAATAATACACATTTCTCAAAGGCCTACATTCGCAATAAGGTGTTTTCATATGCTCTCCACATAATAACCAAAATCTGACTTGGTGCAATGTTGCTGCTTGATTGCGATCACAGAAAAAAACTGTAAACTCATTAATGTAGTTCAGCTTATTTATCTCCCCCACACACATAATATACTTCTCCATACTAGCAATATAAACAATAAAATTATTTTTACATAGAGATGACCTTCATGCATAGATGACCTCCCCACTTCAAATAGTTATTTCCTCTTTGGGTACACAGTTGATGTTGATTGTCACATGAGGAGATAGTCTTCATTTGCTTTATGCTAGAGTACTGTCTTTTTCATTTATGCTAATTGGGAGATCAACAGACTAGAAAGGACTAAGAGAAGTATATTACAAAGATACACACAATGTAGTTACTGACTTGCATTGCACAATTCTCCACCCTAATATTACAGCTGTTAAACTATACATTTCTTAGGGTGACCTGATTCTTGCATATTAAAGCATGACAGATGAGTCGCTATGGTTACCGTAGGTGTTACTTTTCATATCACATACGTATTTAACCAGAAATAATAATAATAAATTGATTCAAGAAATTCAAAACATTGTAAAGAAAAAGTATTTTCCAGTAGGAGATGGTCATTATTGTCATGAGTTAACTTTGAGAGGGAAACAGACCACTCATTTAAACAACCTGAAAACCCTAGTTAAAGAATTGAGTTGGGGATGTGGGTTACAAGGTATGGTGTATAAACTTCCCAAAAACTGTTAAGATGTTTTATTTTATTGAATTTATTTTATTAAATGTGTTAACCAATGTAGAACACTGATTTATATGGACTTAAATCAGGATGAAAAAAACACGTGAAAAGGAAACTAATCGATGTAAACATGTTGTACACAAGCACAGTGTAGATATTTTATGTCATGAAAGTCAATAGTGAAAAAATAATAATGTATTCATAACAAGTTAACAGTTAGCAAGACAGTTGTGGCCATATTTGAAAAGTTAAATTAATTGTAGGACTCAGGCTATCTGCTGTCAGTATAGAAAATAGAAACCAAGAGAATAACACAGGTGGAAAAAAGGAACAGTTAATGGACAGAGGAGTACGATAAAGGAAAATTAGTTATGGTTAGCTGGGCGTTCAAGGTTTCAAGTACAGAATATTTGAAACAAAGGGAATAGCCATTAAAGAGATGTTTTGTTTGAAATGAAGGGATGAATGTTTATTATTGTTTGGATTATATTATTTTTTATTGAACTATTTTCTTTGGGGGGGTAAGGTTCACTACACATTAAGTCATAGAATAGAAAAAATTATGGTTAGTGCATTTTTGTTTTGTTTGAATGGTTTGGTTGTGACCTGATGTTGCAAGTTATGTCCCTTAAAGCAAATCTGCTGTCCATATGAGAGTAGCTATTTTACTTAAGAAGTTTGAATAGGTGGAGACTTATAATGACAAAAGTTGAATGGGGAGCCAGTTTGTTTTCTAGGGATTGTGCAGTACTGCTCAAACTCTGGAGCTAGCATATTAAAGAGAAATAACTATATTGAAGGTTGCAAGATTTTTCCTCAAGGCAGATGCATTAAATGGAAGATGATTTTTTCAGCTGAACTAGCAGAATGCCTTTTTCTATGACTTTTCTTTCTCCTATGAACAAAAAGTGGATATCTTTCATGCCTAGTAGAGACTTTAACGTACTTTACCTTTTTTTTTTTTTTTTTTTAACGTGATATCGAAAGTTTTGATTCCTATTTAGAAAGATGCCCAGGTATTTGAATGAGTTAATAAATTCCAGAGGATTATTATTGTTGTTCAGAATCCCTACGTCTAATGGGTTTTAGTTTTGTAGGCTACCGAAGAGAATTGGTTTCTACTATTTGAGTTAACTAAAACAATGTTTAAAAAGGTCACACAGGAAAACTAATTGGTTAAAAACACAAAAAGAAAAATCTAGCAATGCTAGAATTTCCACTGTGTGATACCTTAAACCTCTTGAATCAGAGGCAACATGTGGTATATGTAAATTACCCTTTAAGGATATCAGGTGTTTCAGCTAAATGGCAATTGTGAATGTCCATGACTTTTTTCTTTTAGTTTTACTTCTAAGTCTTTTTATGGACAATTTCAGGCCAATAAAGCCAAACCACTCTAGCTGTGGACATACATGTTTCTGCCTTCTTATGACATCATCAGCACAGCATAAGAGGAAAGTTTGAATTTTGGAAACAAAGGATAGTCATACCCAACTGATATCCATAAGCCTAAGTGTGTCTACAAAATATCCCAACTAACAAACTAAAATGATGTTTAAAAAGGTCACACAGGATAACCAATTGGTTAAAAACACAAAAAGAAAAATCTAGCAAAGCTAGAATTTCCACTGTGTGATACATTAAACCTCTTGAATCAGAGGCAACATGTGATGTATGTAAATTACCCTTTAAGGATATCAGGTGTTTCAGCTAAATGGCAATTCTGAATGTCCATGACTTTTTTTCTTTTAGTTTTTCTTTTAAGTCTTTTTATGGACAATTTCAGGCCTATAAAGCCAAACCACTGTAGTTGTGGGCATGCATATTTCTGCCTTCTTATGACATCATCAGCACAGCATAAGAGGAATGTTTGAATTTTGGGAACAAAGGATTATCATACCCAACTGATATCCATAAGCCTAAGTGTGTCTACAAAATATCCCAACTAACAAACTAAAATAATGTTTAAAAAGGTTACACAGGATAACCAATTGGTTAAAAACACAAAAAGAAAAATCTAGCAAAGCTACAATGTTCACTGTGTGATACCTTATACCTCTTGAATCAGAAGCAACTTGGGATATATGTAAATTCCCTTTAAGGGTATCAGGTGTTTCAGCTAAATGGCAATTCTGAATGTCCATGACTTTTTTCTTTTAGTTTTACTTCTAAGTCTTTTTATGGACAATTTCAGGCCAATAAAGCCAAACCACTCTAGCTGTGGGCATACATGTTTCTGCCTTCTTTTGACATCATCAGCACAGCATAAGAGGAAAGTTTGAATTTTGGAAACAAAGGATAGTCATACCCAACTGATATCCATAAGCCTATGTGTGTCTACAAAATATCCCAACTAACAAACTAAAGTAATGTTTAAAAAGGTCACACAGGATAACCAATTGGTTAAAAACACAAAAAGAAAAATCTAGCAAAGCTAGAATTTCCACTGTGTGATACATTAAACCTCTTGAATCAGAGGCAACATGTGATATATGTAAATTACCCTTTAAGGATATCAGGTGTTTCAGCTAAATGGCAATTCTGAATGTCCATGACCTTTTTTCTTTTAGTTTTACTTTTAAGTCTTTTTATGGACAATTTCAGGCCTATAAAGCCAAACCACTGTAGTTGTGGGCATGCATATTTCTGCCTTCTTATGACATCATCAGCACAGCATAAGAGGAATGTTTGAATTTTGGGAACAAAGGATTATCATACCCAACTGATATCCATAAGCCTAAGTGTGTCTACAAAATATCCCAACTAACAAACTAAAATAATGTTTAAAAAGGTTACACAGGATAACCAATTGGTTAAAAACATAAAAAGAAAAATCTAGCAAAGCTACAATGTTCACTGTGTGATACCTTATACCTCTTGAATCAGAAGCAACTTGGGATATATGTAAATACCCTTTACGAGTATCAGGTGTTTCAGCTAAATGGCAATTCTGAATGTCCATGACTTTTTTCTTTTACTTTTAATTCTTTTTATGGACAATTTCAGACCAATAAAGCCAAACCCCTGTAGCTGTGGACATGCATATTTCTGCCTTCTTATAACATCATCAGCACAGCATAACAGGAATATTTGACTTTTGGAAACACAGGGTAGTCATACCCAACTGATATCCATAAACCTAAGGGTGTCTACAAAATATCCCAACTAACAAACTAAAACAATGTTTAGTAAAATTAAGTAAAATTAAAAGAAAAAAGTCATGGACATTCAGAACTGTCATTTAGCTGAAACACCTAATATCCTTAAAGGGTAATTTACATATATCCCATGTTGCCTCTGATTCAAGAGGTTTAAGGTATCACACAGTTGAAATTCTAGCTTTGCTAGATTTTTCTTTTTGTGTTTTAACTATTTGAGCCATTTGTTTAAAAATAAAAGAACCGGAGGGGTAAACATTCAATATTTTACCAGGAAGAGTTTGACCAATGCATAGCCATGTCATCAACATACTTTAGGACTGGGAGCAATGGAATGACAAGGGTAGCTTAATGATGTGCAAGGAGAGTAGTAGTGGACACAGGTCTGAGCATTACTGGACATCTTAGAGAAGCTAGGTCTTTGGTGAAAAGGTGGAAGCAATATTATGCATGATGGTTTAGAAGGAAAGAAAGAAAGAAAAAGAAAGAAAGAAAGAAAGAAAGAAAGAAAGAAAGAAAGAAAGAAAGAAAGAAAGAAAGAAAGCTGAATGTCAGTTGGTAGAATTGTTGTGGATCCCTTAGTTTAATAGGACCTTACTCAGAAGGGGTGACTGACTGTGTCTAAAGCCTTACATATAAGATGATGGCACCTGTCATCTGGTCTTTATCCATAAAAAGAAAAAGTATTTTATCAGTTAGGGCCCAGGTGGCTGTCACTGAAATTTGATTTGCCTATACTCTATATTGATTATAATAGAGGAGGTTTTGCTCAGTGTTATATATAGAATGCAAAATGATTGTAAGCTAGGACTTCAAACAAAGTTGAAGTACAGACATGGGTCTAAAATTGGAGCTGGAGAGTTGATTGTTAGTTTTAGCAAGTTATTTACATAGTGCAAACTTCCAGATGTTGGAATTTTTTATTTTTTTATTTTTACATAAGGTTAGGATGAGGGTATACTTTAATGAGTGGGATATGTGTTTCAAATGTGTTCTTATAAACTATGGGTGGAGGTCTTCTAATTTGGGAAGACATTCTTCTGAAATCTTGGCAATAATTCTTTCAATGTCTTTCATTTTGATTCATGTAAAGTGAAAATGAGGTCAACATTCTTGTTGACTAGAATTTGGGATGAAGTCATTTGAGAATATGAGGGAGGGTAACTTGGTGAACTCTGTTAGAACATTGTTGGATTATATAGAGATATTTGGTATTGTATCAGAGTTGCAGCAAGTAATGTTTTCACTTTTCATTCTGATTAGTCCATTAACCTGAGCAAAAAAATGTTTTGGTTGATTGCAAAGATGGTTCTGATAATCATGGGGTCATGTCACGTTACACTTCCGACTGAACTTTGTTTTGGTTAGTTTACAGAGGTTAATGGGCAATTTTCAAGTTTCTAAAGTAGTGTATCATTTCCATGATTTCCATGCTTCATATGTTACTTATCACTATGATTTAAGATCCTAAGGTAGGCATCTGTTTCAGTTTAGTTTTTGAAATCTGGACATTTGGAGGAAGAACTTGTTTTGTAGGGTTTGGAATGTAATAGCAGAATTGTTGTTATGTTTGGGTCTTGTACATACACGGTTGTTGACTGGATGTGATGTGAAATAAGGACTGCAACTTGACAAAGTTGTTCTAGCTTTTGGTATAAAGGTTTTTGAATTAGAAGAGTGATAGGTTGAAAGATTTTACATTTTAAAGAGTATAGGGCAGTGGTCACTTACTGAGGGACTGGAATGATAGTATTTGTTATTTTATTTGAATATTAGTGATAACTAGTTCTAAGATGGTGTGATTATTGTTTTTTTTTTTTTAATTGGGCCTTGTGACTTCTGATAGTACTTGGGATACTCCCAGGCCTACTAGTCATTCATAATATATTTGTCATAGATACTGGGGGTAAAGGGTTTAGGTTGAAGTTCTCCATTACCAGATGATGTCTATGATAAAGTCTATCACGTCTGACTCCTAACCTTGGTTTTAAAACTATTTCACAAATCACTGCTTCTCTGTCCAAATTCATTCCTTGTCAGTCATCCTTCATAAGGAAGTACCACAAGGTTCCATATTTGCTCATCTACCATTTCCCTTCTTTATAAATAAACTTCCCCTTGGCCTACTCATCTAAACTTCATTCTCTGTGCAAATGAAATGGTACTATTTTGCACAACCAGCTCAGCACTCAAACTTCAGATAGAACTGAAAGCAAATGTCTTAGCCCTAATCTAGTGGGTGTGCAACAAATACCTCCTGTTTAATTTCGACCAAGCCAAAACTATGACTTTTGACACCAAACAGAAACTAAAAAAAAAAGTCTTTGTATATCAGTGACAACAACAACAACAACAATACTCCCATAAAACACAACTTCTTAAATACCCTAGTATTTGTTTTGATCACTCCTTTAACTTCTTCCTTCATCTTGGTTACACAAGGAAAAAAGTTCTCTCTCTCATATTTTGATCTCCCCCTTTCTTACTAAATCCTCCAGGAAAGACATACACCAAGACATTCTACTGCACTGTCTTATATATGGCCTTCCCCTCATGGCCTCAGCATCAAAAACATATTCCACTCACGTTCAAGCAATAATCAATAAAATATGGAGATTTATTACCTATTGTTTACACAGTCTTCTAAAATGAACGGTACTGTAAAGCAGTGAAAAAAGCGTAATCGCTTCCTCATGACAAAGAATTGATCATGGTAACAAAGAGTTGATCATATACTGGGAACACAACGCTTCACGCTTCAAAGTCCTAGTAAACAGACCTTATCTCCTTTATCAGCTAAACTAATTAGACAACCATCTTCTTTCAGCCTCAGAAACCACTACAACTCTGACTGCACTCTGGAACCCCCACAAAACTAAATTCCATTGTACAGGTCACTTCTCTATAATTGGTCCAAATTTAATCTTACCCAAAACTCATGACTCAGCATAAGAACCTCCTGTTCTCATCAGCCAAATATTACCTCTCATCTAACCATGTCAGCTAATCTGGGCTACAACGCTCTCTTCCTTTTACTAGTAAGCCTCTTACGATCCTTCTTTTGCAGCATCGGTTGCACTAATGTTCACTTCTCACATACACTTTTGCTTTATATAACTTTTTCATCCAACAGTTCACATACTCTGACATCCTGCACTCCAGTAAAAGATCCTGTCTTTCCCATTCAGACAACACACAGCTGCAATTAACACACATATCTACTTTCAACATAAGATTTGTATTACATTTTATAAATAATGTCGATTACAGTTGTAGATACTCTTTACATTTTTATTAACTGATAATAGTATTTTACAGATGTTTTTTATTAACTGATAATAGTATTTTACAGATGTGCATTTTCATTAGCTATGGCTGTTTAAATGCTGGCAAGAAAATACTGAATAAATGCTGCAAATACATTCCCGAAAGCAGGTGACAGGTGAAACAATTCCACGTGCCTCACCTTAGCAATGGATCGGGAACAAGGACATACATTTGAGCAGGCAGGAGGACAGGGATGGCTGGGGAATAGAGGTTGGAGTGGAGTTAAGCAGACTGAACTTCTGCATTAGCATGAACCCATTTACAATACTACTGTCTAGGACTCTAGTCACTTTTGACAATCCCTTACAGGTAAGTAAAGCATTGCCAAGCAAATGTCTGAAACTATTATAGAAAGCTGACCTTGTTATGTAGAACTAAAATCAAAGAGCCATAGAAGAACAATCTATACTTTAGGTCACAAGCAGAAGAAAGCAAATTATGACGAGGGGATGTCAAGCATAATAGATATTATTTGGGAAATAATAAATCTGACAACAAATAGGCCACATTGCATCAACACCTAAAACAAGGATAACCAATCCAGAAAGCTGCACATGCCTCTTTTTTTAAAAAAAGTATCAATGTCAGAGGAAGTGGTTTTCAAGTCAGTTGCTTTTAATGTAATGGGCCACAGTGGATTACGAGTTCAATTCTTTTACTGGGGATGAGCACAGTTGGCAGTGTTCACTGTAAATGAAGTGATAGTTTAAGTAATAAAAAGTCTGGTACTCTTTTTTAGGAAAAGACTTAAAGTGGGAGGAAGTGGCCTTCTAATCTGTTGTTTTTAATCCAGTGGACCACAGCAGGTGTTCACTTCATTCAGACAGACTGATTACAGTGAACAGTGCTGACGGTGAAAAAGAGCAACGGTCTAAGTAATAAACAGTCTGGCACATATTGCACAGGGTCATCATGCTTGCTCTGTCTGACCACAGGAATACAGTACAGAATGTTTTCTCTCTCATAACATTGCTGCATTGTTGCACTGTAATTTATGGCTTTTTATTATGTGACTGGATGAGAAATTAGATGGTAGGGAAATACAAAGCATGCCATTTCATTTCCAAATTCATTTTTTTTTTTTTTTTGGTTTGAGGGCAAACAGTTTCTTAATATAGTAACTTTGCTAATGGGATATTTAACCCTCAACTGTTCCAGTGGTGTGTAATACTTTTTATATTTTATTTTATGTTTTAGTGCATTTATCCTCTTTATGCACTACTGGGTTAGAGATAATTCAATGCCTGCTCTGGCACTTAGTTGTTGCAAGGCAAAAAAAAAAAGAAAAAATAGTCTTGGACAAGTTGCCATTTTGTCACAAGATGCACACTCAGTTTTGACGGTCTTCAAGATGTACAAGGAAACCAGGATACCTTAAAAACTCACAGTGACAAAGGGTGGACATATAGACTCTCCACATATGACATCTCAGCTGGAAAATGAATTGGAGATCCAAGTGCTGTGAGGCAGCAATGCTGACAGCTGAAGCACAGGTCTATGTAACTTATACACATTAAAAATAGAGGAAACCTACTTCTATCAGTACCTAGTGTTTTGGCATTTTCAATCTATACTCATACAGCTGCTGTAGTAAAGGGAGAAAGCTAAAAGTACTGTACGTCCTTTGGCTAATTCTCCTCCTTCTTGCTCCCATGTTCAGTCTTTTTATTACATTATTGCATCCAACATCTCACTATCCAATACATTCAGTCTTCTTTACAGTTTCTTACATATGAAATTATTTTATTTATGTATTTATTTATTTTGTTCTGTTCCCAACTAGCACTGCAGAAAGCCTCTTCTTCTTTCCTTAGATAGAACTGATAATACAACAAATAATCTGAACTAATATTCTCTTTAAATATTTAGATTTGACTTTTGGCTTTAATGTATGACAGCCATGCAACCACATTTTCGTGAACAATATTGACATGTGCCTTATAATTTGCTTTTAAGGGGAAAATTCACTTAAAAAAGACCTATCTTATTCTTCATAAGAAGTGCAAATGTTTACATTTTCAGCATTTCTTCCTCTGTAGTCATTCAATACTGTAGTCATGTTGTAGTGTATTGTTTGGGATCACGGAGGCATCTAGTGAATTAAGTGCTGCAATGCATTCGCATTTTTTCATCCATTATTTATCTGAGTCATTTTTTTTTAAATAAAAAAGCTTCATACACGTTTTATTAATCCACAGGCCAAGTACATGTAGTGTGTTCCCTCATGGTGTCACCATAAGGATAGTGAGTACTCTGTCCATAGACTTTAATGGATGCATCTTTGCATGCACAGAGTTTAGCCCATTAATGCCTGTGGACACCCTTTGTGCTTTCCCAACCACATTGTCACAGATGTTAAAGTTTACTTTCTAAGTTCAGTAGCATGACTGTGGAGAAGATGCAATTTTCAAACGTTTCTTTTTCACAAAAGCAGCTGCCAAGCAGATTCACCTATGGTGTGAAAATGTCATTCGGCAATTTGTGCTATATGTGACATAGTGCAAAAGTAAGAAAAGATATATGACATATATTTTAAGCCATGCTTATTTTTTGTAAACATTATATCAATATTGCCATACCCCAGTATCAACCACTTCTATTCTTTTTTTTTCCATAAATATCCCATCTTCTTTATTTGACTCGGTGCACCTTTTATAAACCCTGTAATAGTTATTCACCCCAGCTGCATATTAAAGTTGTGTCTCATGCATTTGAGCAATTATACTAACTGTTCAAAAGAATGTGTTACTTTGACACTGTCTTGATTGTTCATGGACTTACTATCTATCTTCATCATAGTATCTTCAGAGATACACTTCCGGCTTTTTACTCTTCTCACTACCAGTAAAATCTTTTAATATGTAAACATTTATTTTTTTAAGAAATTCCCTATTTAGTTTCCAGTTATCTTTTTTTTTCATCATCATCATTAACATATTCTGCATTGCCAAGCTCCCTTGCCCGATTCCATAATGTTTGTTTGTCTTTCGGCTTTTCCCGGAAAGTGGTCGCCACAGCAGAACTCCAGTCCGCTAATTATTGGCAGTAGATTTTTACGAAATGCCGAGGTGCCAGCTCAATGCTCAACCTTCAACGAAGGCATGCCCATTTACGCACGCATGTCTTTCGAACACTACCCAACCGCGGAAAGGACAATATGCATCTTAAATCCTTTGTGTGCTTCACTTTTATTTGACATATATTGATCAGCTGTGTTTTGCATTGGTTACTAGTACCTGTGGAGAGCAAGTCCAGATTCATCCAGCAGTACTGAACCTTTGCTGTTGTCTTAGTGAAAGATATGAGGGAGAAAATTGAACAGCTGGAGCTGGACTGCTACCACCGCTAGTACAATATGCAGTTTAAAGGTTAAAGTTGAATATATGGCCATGCTTTTTGAAGATTATTGTAACAGTGGGGACAGTTTGCTAATGGTGATAATTTTTAAAATGTGATAAAATGTGAGATCACTTGCGGATAGTATTGGTTACGTTCTGAAGTTCTAGGGACTGATTCTTACAGCTGTGTGTATTCTGCGTGTTAAGGATGATAACAACAATAATGGTAATACAGTTAAGACAATTTATCAAAGTGCATAATATCATAGGCAATATGGATATACAAGGCAACTGAGTCACATGACATTGCAAATAATGAGCATCATGCTGTTTCCCCTTCTCAAGGAAAGCAAAACAGGTTAGTCCCAACCTAGATTTATGGGTAACCCTCCAATTATTCCGGTTTAATCTGAAGTATGCTAAGATGTCACTTTATTTAACTTGCAGGGATAATTTGCCCCAGAGGGGGGGCATGTTTTGGGTAATAAATTTGTTTCTCCAGTGTGTTTCATTTATGTGCTAGTGGAGATTTGAGATCCTTGTTCTGGTATTAGTGAAGCTATTTAACTTACGAAGATACAGAAGTTCAAGGAAGTTGGGGTCCCTAATGTCACAGAAAGCAAGTCATAGATCATTGCACAAAAGTCTAGAAAAAAATCAAGTAAAGGGATAATATTTTAAGATTTTCCTGGTAGTGCACAGAGTTTAGGCCAACAATCTTCTTGATTAGAAACCTCTGTGCCTTTTCCAGTTGCTTAGTATACCTGAAAAGATATAAACCAAAAGTGTCATTGTTACTCATTAATTGGTCTAATTATGGTTGTAAAAAGAAAGTTGAAAATTTCTTTTGAGCTGAATGATATGACTTGAGGTATTAGCTGTGCTAAAAAAGAATACTGTTCTAGCATCTGTTGTTGCACAGTTGCTGACAGAGAGGGAATTATCAGTTCAGGTTCCAAGATCCTTGATTCATTATTATTTTAAAGTGGGTCATTGGCTACACTGGATATTGAGAAAGAGAGATGTTTACAAAATATGAATTACATATTTTTTTACATTTAATTTTATCCCTTTTTCTGAACACCTGTTATGTTTGCTAGTTACGAGAATTAGTAACTCTTATTAGTGTTAACAGACCAGGAATATATATGTGTATATGTATTCTTAACTTATTTTTACCCATCTTTTTATTTGCTTTATGTTTTCTTAATTAGTTACTCCTACAAGGTATAGGATATTCAATGAGTGGATCTAGATAAAAAAACTTCTAATATTAAGCTGTATGGCAAATATAATTAAACAGTTTCAATAGAAAAATCATCTTCCTGTACACAAGGGCTGCAGTAGGAAAATCATTACTAAAACCAGGAATGTTTTCTTTGTATTAAAAAAGTAGCTAGCTATAAACAGAAAAGAAAATATTACAGAATATTCAAAAAAAAAAAAAATAAGATGAAAGATTCTGCAATTTTGAGAAAAGAAAGATTATAGCAAGATTGTAGTTGCAATACTGTAGTGGATGCCTCAAAGTTTACCAGACATGACTCGGTCTTGAAACAGATTAAACAATTATTCACGCTGAAGAAATGCTTCTAAGTACATCTTTAGTTCTGTAATGCTATTGATAATTCTGGTCAAAGTGGAGGTTTATTCCATTTACTGCATTTAGTGGAAAGGAATAGGCTTGGAGTCATGATACTCATTTTGGAATGAGCTTTTCTTGTGTGTTGGCAGTTTTTGACAAAAAGACCTAAGCCCAGGTCTTGGCTTGTAGCATGTTTAAAGGAATGATGACTGAGTGTATCGGTTGTCATATGGTAGCCTGAACATGCAGACACACTCTGTTTGCAGTACATACAGCTGATATGATTTAGGGCTTTAATAAGGTAGTTTAATGAGGAGGGATCAGATGCAAAGAAAGTAGCTCTGTTTTATGCATGGTTAAGTTTGAGAGATACATGACTGGGCAGATTACCTATGCCTATAGTAAAGAATAGTCTGAGTGGAAGCAAATCTACAGTTATGGCAAGTATTCTTTTTTCCATTCCAAAATATTTTATTCTGTTGTAATCATAAGAGCATAAGTTGATGGTGCATTGTGGGAAGGGAATGGAATGGGAATGTAGGTATTTTTACTTTCATCATAGTAGTGAATGCTGGGATAAGAATTTACTAACAATCATTTTTTTTTTCTGTTTGGTGCTGGTCTTTCTTGATCACTTTCTTGCTTTTAAGTTGTAGGGGAGGGGCCAGTTATCTATAAAGGACAAACTGCAAAACATTGAGCAGTGTCTCCAAAAATTGTTAAAGGGTTTGTGACCAGAGGCATTGTTTGATTATGCATAATTATATGACTATTGGTTATGCTACTGCATATGATTTGCAGTCAGTGAAAGGTTGATGGTCAGATAGCATGTAGTGGTAAGAGCAGGAGCTGGAGTATTGCTCAAAAGGTTAATGTTATGGGGCATGGTTCCCAACAACATGGCAGCAGCAAAATTTCAAAGCTACTGAATGACAGAAAAATCCTCAGTGATAATAAAGTAATAATGAAACAAAACTATCCAAAAGGAATCAAAGATAAAGATTTTTACAAAGATAAATTTTTGTTAAAAGAGACCCAAGGCAAGTAATGGACCTGGGTCCACCAGCCATAACAGTGCCCCATTACTTGAATTTCTCTCCACAATTACCATATAACACTGTTCAAATCTGTCAGTGTGCATACTATTTTCTCCTTTCTTTTACAATGATCATAGAGACGATTCAATTTAAAACTTTTTTAAAACTTTTACAGAAAAGTTGCTGACAAACATTTACTAAGCAAAATAGCACACTGTCACATTGAAAACAAACTTAGCAAAAATACAGTAAAGATTCCCCTTTCTTGAATCTCACACTTATTGGGAAAGCATCTGGGCTCCCATTAAACTACAAAAGTAATAATGTGATTCATAGTCAAATAGTATATTGTGAAACATTAATTAGTGGCTATGAAAAAAGTGCAGGAAATTAAAAGACAAATGTTGAATGCATTTGCTAACAGCATAGGATAGCCCACTGAACACAACTGTCCCCTTCTCAGAGGCAGCCCAGGATCCCTATCTTGTGAAGTGACTTGGCCAGAGTCACACAGTAGTCAAATGGAAGCTGAGGGAATCAAACCCTTCTCTACAGGAAGCAGTTCATAGCCTTACTCATCTGCACAAAGTGCTAGACAAACTGTGGTAACCCAACATAGTCCATTTCTCACTCACATGCCCGCAAAACACAAGCTAAATCAAGAATACATCATACTTAAAATACTAACACAAAAAGTGTAGACTTCATGCTGACCAGCTTATTCACAACCAAATAATAAACACACTGCCTACATACAAGAAAACCAAAGATCATACCCAAAGCACATGGATCATATGATGATGGTCCTGTTTACTACAACTGATTCTTTCCTTTCACCACAATTACTATGGGATGCAAGAAGAAAGTATTTATATACAGACACATATAGCGCACACACACACACACACACACACACACACACACACACACACACACACACACACACACACACACACACCTATCATTTACAGCCCCCTCTATGACTATGTACACCTCCAGTGTTAGCTGGCAATCAAGTGAATGAATAAATACATTAATATACAGTGTCATCCCAACCTCTTAGCTCATAATTAGAGACAAAGACCTCTAACCGTGATCAGATTTTAATTATTGATCTTACGTACTTAGAAAGACACACACAGACATATACACCTCAACTATCAATTACTGCCACTTATATGACTGCACACTCTGATATCTGCTTGAGCTCAAGTGAATGAATACATTCATAAATAATAGCCCAAGAATGTATCGCAGTTCATTGTTTTCAGAACTATACAGTACAATCCACTTCAACTTCCCTCTGCCCTATCAACTTCTTAGCTGAGGTATAACAGACAAAAATCCAAACTTAGGAACATATTTTAAATATTTGCATTAGATGCTTAGAAAGTTGCTAAAACATCAAGCTTTGCATTACCAAACTTTTTTGAAGGATACAAAGCCAAAAACTCAAATTCTTGTAATTATTTTGTGAATGATATCCATAATAACTTAAAAAAAACCCACACATTTTACAAGAAACAAATCCATCTACCTGTCAACTTCTTTGCTCAAGAATTCTAGACCAAAACAAAAATAATTGGTCAAGGAGCAACTTTTAAATGTTAGTGATGTTATTTTAGCTATTCATTAATCAGCTAAAGCCACTTGATAGTGTTCATTTTCAAAAGTCATCAAAGAGCACTGTCTGTTTAAATGATTTGTTTGAAGTCACACAACAGTTAAACAGAGGTGGAATGATTTAAATTGTAAACTATTGACTATAGGAAGCAATTTGCTAGCAGATCAGAGCATTAAGTGTCAGACAACCCTAATTTCTTACAAAATTAGCAAAACAACAGGTTTTGCATGAACTTGCATTTTTTAAACAGTAACTATAAAGCTCTAATGACTAGTATTAACTGTAATCCTCTATGATTTACTTCAAAAAGAAGTTAATGAAGGTCAAGGCATAGGCATGTGGTAAAATCAGAAATGTTTAACAAAATATGGGATAGATAAGAGGCAGACTACTCTTATTTACATCAAAATTACACAACATCAGGTTTTGTATCGACATGCATATTCTGAACCAGAGCTATAAAACTTTAATGATAGACATGACTGACCAAATATAAAAATCTCAGTGATTTATCAGAACATGAAGAAGTTGATGAATGTTTATGTGTTATTGCAGAGTAGTAAGGCTGTAGGATCTTAATGAGCTGTTTCCTGTAGTCAAGGTAGAGGGTTTGATTCTTTCTACCATCCTTTACCTACTGTATGACTGAGTAAGAAACTTAATCAGAAAGTTCTCCTGGGTTTCCCGTGGAAAGTGGATTTATCTGGTAAAGGAACAGATAAAAAAGACAGAGCATAAATATGAAGCAAAATGTTCATGCACAATTTCTGAACAATTAGAAGCTCTAATAAGTGACATGGCAATACCAGAAAATGTTTTCCAATTGACTTGGAAAACACAACGCATCTCTGCATAGTCCTGCCCTCTGCATCTGATCTGTACATATTACATACCTCTGGTAATTAGGATTCTCCTCTAAATAGTTCTGCCTTCTGCCTCTGATCTGTGCATATTACACACATGTGGTAATCAGGATGCTCCTCTCAATAGCCCTGCCCTATGTTTCTAATCTGTGCATGTTACATAACTGAGATAATCAGGATGCACCTCTACATAGTCCTGCCCACTGCCTCTGATCTGTGCCTGCTACATACCTGTGAAAATTATTTGGTCACTGCACTGATGTTGTGCAACTCAATTCATTATGACTTCTCCTTCTTCTATGGTCTCAGTCACTGTTCATCCCTTACAATATTCATTTTATTTTCATAACACTGCACCAGTCCTTCCTCGTTTTAATTCTTCTCTCCAGATGGTAAATGTATCCATTTATATACAGCAGTTATTTCCTCTTCTGTGATGAACTAGTTATATAAATGATGCCAGCATTAAAGAGCATCTTACATCTATCATGACTGAATGTATTAACCCTCAGTGTATGAACTGACGTCCCACATCATGATTTTTTCAAGTCACAGCATTTCAGCTTAACGATTTTTGGTGTTCTGTGTCTTCACAATTTTGAATGTTTGATCTTCAGGTCTCGAACATGTGAATTTCAACAATATGATAATCTGAGGTTCTAAAATAGAATCATATATGTGGGTGTGTGTGTATACATATATATATATATATATATATATATATATATATATATATATATATATATATATATATATATATATATATATATATATATACACACAAATATATAGCTATAAAGATATTGCTATATATTCATAATATATACATAACATATATACATAATATATAAATAACAGCCTGCATTTAAATTGGAACCTGTGCACTGAGAGAGAGCCTTACAAGACTATCTGCAAATATATAGAGCTGAGTATATTTTTCTGTATTATTCTGTATTATAGAGCTAAATAGTTGCTTAGATATCTGTTGTCTTACTGTTCTGCAAATATACAGAGATCAGTATATATTTTTCTGGTTTTATAATTTGCACTGTGATTCCTCACATCTCTGTTGAAACTGTCTTCCCCCCCTCATTTTCTGCCTTGTCTTCAGCTGATATAACCATTTTTTATAGCTTGTGTGTTGCTTAACTCCAGGTTCCCTTAATTTTGACCTGTTAATAACAGCCTGCATTTAAATTGGAACCTCTGCACTGAGAGAGAGCCTTACAAGACTATCTCTAAATTTATAGAGCTGAGTACATTTTTCTGTATTATTCTGTATTATAGAGCTAAATTGTTGCTTAGATATCTGTTGTCTTACTGTTCTGCAAATATACAGAGATCAGTATATATTTTTCTGGTTTTATAATTTGCACTGTGATTCCTCACATCTCTGTTGAAACTGTCTCCCCCCCCCTCATTTTCTGCCTTGTCTTCAGCTGATATAACTGGTTTTTATAGCTTGTGTGTTGCTTAACTCCAGGTTCCCTTAATGTTGACCTGTTAATAACAGCCTGCATTTAAATTGGAACCTGTGCACTGAGAGAGAGCCTTACAAGACTATCTGCAAATATATAGAGCTGAGTATATTTTTCTGTATTATTCTGTATTATAGAGCTAAATTGTTGCTTAGATATCTGTTGTCTTACTGTTCTGCAAATATACAGAGATCATTTATTTATTTATTTATTTACATTTGTTGACTGGGCTAGTCTATCTGGATATATGTCCATTTTCAGTAGAGGCCCAGGGAGAAAAGCTCCAACCAGTAGCAGAGACAAGCTTACAATATGCAGTAAAAAATTACATCTATTTAAAAACACATTGTTTAATTTGAGGATGAGATACGTATAAAAAAAGAATTCCAAAAAATATAACGTGTGTTCTTTTTTTTTTTTTTTTTTTTTTTTTTAAAGCAGAGGAGAAGAGAAGAGTTGAGAGAGTAGAAAAGAGGTTTAGAGGTCAGAGAGGGTTATATAAGGGAGAGAGCAGTGAGTTATCAGATGCTGGTTAAAGTTCATTCTTATCAGGTGGGAGTAGATGCGAGAAAGGAAAGAACAATAGGAACCAGGTTCTGGTGTAATTCTTGTATATTGGGTCTAATCAATCAGGGTTGGAGCAGGGGCAAAGCCAACGGTTCTTTAGATATTCTTTAAGATGCTTTTTATATAGTTGAGTGGAAGCAAGAGAGGAAAGTTCACTAGGGAGTTGATTCCAGCTTTTTCCCACTGTGTTGGAGAAGAGCAAGTCCCCTGCTTTGTTGTTAGATTTGACAGAAGAAACTAGAAATTTGTTAGCTGAGTGAAGTGTAGGGAGATTTTTGTAGGTGGTGATTAGATTAGTAAGGATTGGGGTATTATTAGGGTGATAGAGTATTTTTTGGGTGATAACAAGCTGCTGATAGAGTAATTTGTTATCCAGTTGTAGCCATCCCAGTTGTTTGAGGTTGTGACAGTGGTGTGTTCTATAGGGGGAACTGGTAGCAAATCTGGCTATATTATTATAACAGGTGGAAAGTTTAGTAATGTTATTTCTAGACAGATTAGTATAAATTGCAGAAGCATAGAACAGGGTAGAAGATAGGTGGGTCTGAGCAATAGTAATTCTTGCTGGGGGGGTAAGGAAAGGTTTGAGTCTGTAGAGGGAGCCTAGTTTTTTGTTGACAGTTTTTATTGTTGAGTTAATATGGTCATCAAAGCTAAGGGTGTTGTCAGTTGTAACACCCAGTAAACGGGTTGTGGTGTCAGGGACTATATCTGTGCCATTGTTAGAGGTTATTATGAAATTTGGTAGAGGTGACTTAAGTGTAGGAGCAAAGAGTAGCAGTTTTGTTTTTTTAGGGTTCAGAAGGAGGCAGTGTTGCATGAACCAATTTTCAACACTGTTTAATACTGTTTGGGTCTGGAATTGGAGAGAGTTTATGGACTTGGCAGAGCAAATTAATGTTGAGTCATCAGCATATTGAATGCAAGTGGCTTGAGGAATTTTGGTATGTAGATTGTTAATAAATAATGAAAAGAGAAGAGGACCTAAAATGGAGCCTTGAGGTACTCCGATGTTCACAGGGAGGGAAGAAGAAAGGGTATTATTCCAAAGGACTGCCTGCTGTCTGTTTTCAAGATAGGATTTAAACCATAGTAGAGATTGTGAGTCAAGTGATTGGGCTTTTAGGATTTCAATGAGTAAGTTGTGGTTCACCATGTCGAAGGCCTTTGAAAGGTCAATAAATAGAGCAGAAGAGAAAGTATTGTTGTTAGGATTTTTGTTTATAGAGTCAGTAAAGGATAGTAGAGCGGTAGTTGTGCTATGGAATGGTCTAAAGCCATGTTGGCACTTGGCAAGTATGTTATTATGGATAAGGTGGTCAAGTAGTTGTCTGTGTATGCATTTCTCCATTATTTTGGCAATTGGTGAGAGTAAGGCTATAGGCCTAAAATTTGAGAGCTCAGTAGCTGTACCACCTTTGTGTAGGGGGATGATGTGGGATACTTTCCATATGGAAGGGATTTTACTTTCTGAAATTGTTCTGTTTATAAGGATGGAGATGGGGTAGGCAATGGCTTTAGCTGCTATTTGCAGGTATTCTGCTGGAAGGCAGTCAGCAGAAGGGGTGCAGGGTTTAAGTTTTTGGAGGAGTTTGGAAATTTGGGATGTAGGGACAGGTTGTATGTGAAAGGTAGGAGTTGTAGTATTAGGGGTGTTCAGAGGTGAAGAGGTGCTTGGTGGTATAGAATTGGCAAGGGTTAGAATGGCTTCAGTAAAATATTTATTGAAAGCATCTGGAATCTGGTCAGAGTTACTTTGGTTGAATCCGGAAGGTGAAGGAGTTTTAGAATGACCTGGTTGAAGAAGTTTGTTAATGCCTGACCAGAATATCTGGGGTTGTTCTTTATGGGTTTCAGTATATATTTTTCTGGTTTTATAATTTGCACTGTGATTCCTCACATCTCTGTTGAAACTGTCTTCCCCAACCCCCCCCCCTCATTTTCTGCCTTGTCTTCAGCTGATATAACCGGTTTTTATAGCTTGTGTGTTGCTTAACTCCAGGTTCCCTTAATTTTTACCTGTTAATAACAGCCTGCATTTAAATTGGAACCTGTGCACTGAGAGAGAGCCTTACAAGATTACCTGCAAATATATAGAGCTGAGTATATTTTTCTGTATTATTCTGTATTATAGAGCTAAATTGTTGCTTAGATATCTGTTGTCTTACTGTTCTGCAAATATACAGAGATCAGTATATATTTTTTTGGTTTTATAATTTGCACTGTGATTCCTCACTTCTCTGTTGAAACTGTCTTCCCCACCCCCCTCCCTGTTCTTGGTTGTAGTTTAAATTTGGTGGCTTTTGCAGTGCCCGCCCCACTGTAGATTTGATCTAGGACACTCCCCCAGTCCCATCTCTTTACCGCATTCTACCTAATAAACCCTTTCTGCACTTGCTTTTAGTCCTTTTTAATTTAATTACATTTTTTCAAACTGTGTGTGAACTAATATTGCTACATACTCAAGTGTGCCAGCTTGCACTGCATGTGAATTGTTTTTACTACCGTTTTTGCTACTTTTCTGAAAAAAAAAAATTGTAAGCCTGTTTCCTAAATTTCCTGTAATTCGTGTTCCAGATACAGATTTGCTGTATCCAGGACTGTTTGTAAGCTTCTGAGCCCCCCAAGCCTTTCTGTGTTGGAGGGAAGCCTTCTAGCTTATCAGTGGGAGTGGTAAGCATTAGGTAACCTGTCTACCACATAAGGAGTGGTTCTGGCCCAGAATTTGTAGTTATTGGCTGTTTGGGCGGTCTTCCATCTCTCTCAACTTTCTGATTTGAAGGCCTGCATTTTCACTTGTTTCTGTCCTGTAACTCCTGGACCCATCTCATTTGCTCACTCAAAAAAAAAAAAATGATCTGCTTTTACTGTATTTGTGTTTCTTCCTACTTTATTTTGCTTTTGCGCCATCTTAATAGTACTCAATTCTATTTATTACTGCTTGGTGTAACTCATTCTAAGCCTTTTAGTTTAAGCACTTGGGCTTCAAACCAGTTGTTTTACATTAAGAAGGTTTGTGGTCTGCACTGCAGTGGCAGAACAGGTAGCTTACATCCTTCTAAGGAACTGCTGATTGAGGGCTCAGTGTCTGTTATTCTAAAAGTGTATTAATTCTGGTTTAAACACTTGGGCTTCAGGCCAGTTATTTTACATTAAGAGGGTTCGTGGTCTGCACTCTTGTGGGAGGAGAGGCTTGACTCTGCCCTTCTGAGCTGGGAATTTCTGGTTAAAGGCTTATAGTGCCTGCATATTTGAACTGCTTCTTACTGAAATTGGTACACCTTGTTTGCTGTAACATAGACTAGATCCAGGCCTGCTGAATCTAGCTTTGTTTGTATAACTTGAGCACTAATCCAGGCATTCTTTAAAGTATTCAATTGTATTTATTACTGCTTGGTAGTAACTTGATTAAAGTGTAGCTATCATTCTAAGTCTTTTGGATTAAGCACTTGGGCTTCAGACCAGTTGTTTTACATTAGGAAGGTTTGTGGCCTGCACTGTGGTGGCAGGACAGGTAGTTTACATACTTTTAAGTTGGGAACTGCTGATTGAGGGCTCAGTGTCTCTTATTCTAAAAGTGTATTAGTTCTGGTTTAAGCACTTGGGCTTCAGGCTAGTTATTTTACATTAAGAAGGTTTGTGGTCTGCACTCTTGTGGGAGGAGAGGCTGGACTCTGCCCTTCTGAGCTGGGAATTTCTGGTTAAAGGATTATAGTGCCTGCATATTTGAACTGTTTCTTACTGAAATTGGTACACCTTGTTTGCTGTAGCATAGACTAGATCCAGGCCTGCTGAATCTATCTTTGTTTGTATGCTTGTTGTTTGTTTGCTTGTTATTTCCCAGAAACGCTAATTCCACCTAAAATGCGGCTTTTCAGTGCTTCTGTGGATCCTTAGTGATATCTGCATTGCTTACTGTACTTATTTCCTTGTTTCACTTGAAAGAAAGTTATTGTTTGTCGTTTTTGCATTTAAGTTACCTGTAACACATTGCATTTAAGTTACCTGGCACTTGCTCACTAAAGCAATTATATAAGTCAGCACTAAAAAATTAAAAGCACTACACCCTCACAAACTCCCGTTGAGTACCTTGTTCCCCATTGGCCCCTTTTTCAATTATAAAGGAATTCCCAATACTATTCTAGCATGTCCAAAGGTCAGTTGTCAATCTCCTCTCTGGTCCAGCTGATGAATCTGGGAATCTTGAGGCAATGTTACAACTGCCTCATGTACACAGACAACCCTTTCCTCCTCCCAACAAATTGCAACACATGTGAGAGATGCAACCATATAGCCCAACTGGAGGCTAAGCTCTCTCAACTCAGTACTGGCGTAACCAGTCAGGAGGAGAAGGAAACCACACTCACTACAATTCCAGTCTCACATAGACCTACCACAACAGCAAACCAAACACATAAACACACAAAATCATACTCGGAGGCTCTAAATAAAAATCTGCCTAAGCAGCAGAGACCTCCAAAGCAGACACCCAAGCAACCGCTACCCCAAAACAAAACACGTGCAATACATAGCTCACAAAGCCAGTGTGCCGAACAGTCACAGCCCTTAAGGCTAAACAACACACCTGATACACTTGTAATAGGTGACTCTATCGTCAAGCACACTGATGTCCCGCTCACCAGGCTAAACAAGGAGAAGGTCATGGTGAGCTGCCTGTCAGGCGCTAGGATCCGCCACATAACACAAGCACTCAGGTCATTCCAAGGCAAGTACAAATATGACTCGGTCATTGTCCATGCTGGTGTGAATGACCTGAGACGTACCTCCCTGGACTACATGAAAGAGACATAGAGGAGCTCTCTGAGCATGTAGCACAGGATGGTATGACCCTGACCTTGCGTAGCATCTTACCCTCACCAAGAATGATGCCACAATATGAAGACAAGATGATCAATTTCAACAATTGGCTTAAATATTGGTGTCATTCAAAGGGGATCCAATGCCTGTCAGCCTGGGATGACATGCTCGACAAACCATGATGCTTCGCTAGGGACGGCTTGCACCTGTCACCCCTGGGCTTTTGGATATTGGCAAAGGCTCTTGCTACCCCCAAGTGCCTTTTTTAGGCAAGGCTCAAAAGACAAACCCACCTCCATAGGTATCACAAGGGATAAGAAACTAAGAGTAATGCTACTCAACGCCAGAAGTCTAAACCTCAAGATGCATGCACTCAAAACTCTCCTTAGCATGGAGAACATCGATATCTGTACAGTAACGAAAACCTGGTTCAAGTCTCCCGAGAGCACCCCAGCACTACCAGGTTATACCTCATACCATGCTTTTCGGCCCCAAAACTTGGACCGAACCACAAATGGAGGGGGAGTATCAATATTCGTCAAAGATACCCACACCTCCAGGTTGGTGGCACAGCACGAAGCATCAGAGACTATCCATGTGCAACTAACAGTGGGTAAAACTGCCTTCCAGTTTATAGCCTGCTACAGACCACCCTCCCAAACCCAGGAACCCCACTCGGCCTTCCTGAGAACACTGGAAAATATGAAGGTCTCTCCAAACACCATTATATTGGGCAACTTCAACTACCCAAACATAGACTGGGAGCATTACTCTAGCTCCAACACCCTAGCCCAAAGGTTCCTAGAATTTATAAACTCAAATGCTATGGAACAACTTGTTACCACTCCCACAAGAGGGGAAAACATACTGGACCTGATCATTACCAACATGGGGACTCTATGCTCCAGACCAGAAGTGTATCCCTCACTGGTAAGATCAGACCATAAACTAATCTCACTGGATATTCACATCCCGACCCCACCCCCTGCCCAGAAAACCACAGTGAAAAACTTCTCTAAAGCAAATTTCACACTCCTCAAAACCGAAGTGGAATCCTTCAAAGCCCCCGAGCCTGTGGAAAATACAGCCCAGACCACAGAATCCTTTATAAACGCATTCTATGAACACCTTCAGGAATGCATGAATCATGCAATCCCAAATAAAACCAAGACCCAATCCTCCAAAGGCAGACGTCCTGTCTGGTGGACCCCAGCCATAAACAAACTATACAATAGAAGGAGGAAGCTACTACATGATAGAGCAAAATCCCAAAAAGGGAAGGCATCTCTGATCAGTATTAGCAAAAAACTATGGGCACTCATAAAATCGTCTAAGGCCAGCTTTGAGAGAAAAATTGCACAGGACACTAAGGATAATCACAAGGCTTTCTTTAGTTATGTTAGGAACCTGGGTGGGAATTCCCAGATATGCTCAGAATTACTCTAAAATGACAAAAAAATACATCGAACCCACAGACATTGCCAACATCCTAGCTGACAGGTTCAGCGCAAACCCCCCCTTCCCCACCAAAAGGGAAAATATCTATCCCAGCAGAGTGCTGCCCCCAGACATCTCAGATGCTCAGGTAAGAGTCACCCTCTCCAAAGCAAAAAACAGAGCATCAGTGTGACCAGACGGTGTCCCGGGCTGCATCCTACATGAACTCCAAGAAGAGCTAAACCCAAACATAAAACTGCTGTTCAATCTCAGCCTTACTACAGGATATGTACCCAAAGAGTGGCATACAGCAACAGTGGTCCCTCTCCACAAAGGTGGTTCCTCAACGGATCCTGGAAACTATCGCCCCATAAGCCTGACTTGCTTGGTCTGCAAAGCTATGGAAAGTATCATCATGGACCTCATAAATAAAGATATTGGGGACCTACAGCCACTGGATCCTACCCAGTTTGGCTTTGTTAAGGGCAGATCCTGCCATTTAAATGTAGTTGATTTCTTTGAAACAGTCACCAAGGCCATTGACGAGGGGAAGGTGGTCCACACAGCCTACCTGGACCTCGCAAAAGCCTTCGATACAATACCCCATTCGGGCATAATAGATAAGCTCACCAGCTTAAATATAAACCCCTATGTCACTAGATGGGTTGCAAACTGGCTCAAGGATAGAACCCACATGGTTAGAATTGCTGGAGCCATGTCAGACTCCAAACCAGTTACAAGTGGCATCCCACAAGGGCTCAGTTCTGGGACCTCTCTTGTTCGGTATATATTTCTCGGAGGTACAGGCCAAAACGGAAGGACTGTGGCTGATCAAGTTCGCAGATGACTGCAAACTGGGCGCCATAATCGACTCTCCAGCCGACACAAGCATCCTCCAAAAGGGCCTCACAGAAACAGACAACTGGTGCCAGAGCCATGGCCTCAAGCTAAATGCCAAAAAGTGTATAGCCATCCCCTTTGGCAAAAACAAAGTGCCCACAAATTACCACATAGGTGGTAATCCATTAAGTACAGAAGAAGTAATTAGGGACTTGGGGACCCAAGTTGATAGCAATCTCTCATTTGACAACCACGTGGCCAAAGTGGTTATAAAAACATTTTATATAGCCCACCTAATCAAGAAGGGATTCACATCTAGATCAGGGGAGGTCATTGTGCCTCTTTACTCATCCCTCATCAGGCCCATAATTGAGTACAATGCCCCTTTTGGGATGTACCTTACCAGACACCTGCAGCAACTGGAAAGACCCCAAAAGTACCTCACCAAGAGGACCAAAGGGCTCAAACAGATGTCATATGCTGCCCGGTTAAAGAAACTCCAGCTCTACTCAGTGGCATACCGCCTGCTCATAGGCGATTTGTGCCTGACGTATAAAGCCATGTCCAACCCGGAATTAATGGATATGCTGCACCTCAGAAAATCCAAATCCCATCGAGCTACGTGCTCGAGAGACTTGAACCTCAGCACTGAAATAAATAGGACATGCTGGAGGACAGATTCATAACCCAGAGGCTCCCTTCACTCTGGAATAAAATCCCAGTCCAGGTTAGGCAGAGTTCCTCATTGACTCTCTTCAAGTGGAATCTTGATGAGTGGATGGGAGATCATAGGTTTACCCCGGGTATCACTTCTGTGTCACTGCTAGACAGAGGCACAGTATACTAACCTCGAAAAAGGGCATAGCAAAATTAATTTAAAATGGGTGGCGAAAGCCAAACACACTCTGGCTAGGCTTATAAATGCCCTAGGGCAGATAGCCTAGTATGAACCTATGAACCTATGAACCTATGAACATATACATATATATATAGATCTATAGATGTAGATATGGATATGGGCTCTCCTATCACCTGACAAAGTTGATTTAACTGAATCACAAATAATCAAATGTAATTGACTGGAATATAATTTCTCTGAATTACAATTGATAGAAAATTATAGAAGTATTTAGGCAGTTTGTGATGGTGTCATCTCAATCACAGAAGACATTAGGGAAGTGAGTCTAACAGAGTATGTGTGAAATGGCAGAGACCACCATCATCTGACAAATTTGTAGATGTTTGTATTTGTGCACCAGCTCTGATTCAATGTGGGTGGTGCCTTTTCTTTTCCCCACACTTCTGTGCTTGTTGGCTTAGTATATATAAATAAGGGGGTAGATGCTGAATACCCTAGTTCAGCACTTAGTGGTGCATTGGTCATATACCCCCTGCAAAAACATTTTGGCACAGTTTCAATGAAATGAGTTTTCAATCATTTGTATTCAGTGCTTTGTGATTAAGCCATATGAGCATTCATCTAAAATACATAGATCTATAGATATCTATCATATTTGCAAACCTTTTTAAGAGGAGGGCAAATAAAGAAAAATGAATGACAAGGAATAGTTATAGAAAGGTGAGAATATGAAATTTGTGAGTACGTGAACATACCCCAGGCAAGGATTTGATAGAATTTGGCTAGACAATGATCTGGACCTAATACTGACAGAATACTCAGGGCTGGGCAAGTGTAGTGGATTACTGAAATGAAATTGTGACGTTCTCATTTCTGTGCAGTCAGAAAAACTAAAAACCATCTGATCAGCAGCAGTGAACATTTTGGAGCTCCCTCTGGAAGCATCATTTCTTGCTGATTTCTTACAGGACTTATAGAGTCTAGGACAAATAATGATCAAGTACTAATGACTACTGCAGCAAATGGGCTATAAAACAAATATGTCATATTCTGTTATAACCATTTGGAAAGGATAAAGTCATTGTTTTTAAAGACAAGCACAGAATGACTGAAAAAGCAAGCTACTATCAGACCTTCCAGAAAAATATATCAGAAGTGGAAAGGGCATACACTAGAAATAAAAGTCAAAGGCCTCAAGGAAAAGCAGATGAACCTTCTAAAAACACTCATTGCTAGTAATAGACCTTTCTACTTGTGGAGTCCTAGTAATGAGGGGAAAGATATTTTTCTGAATCTGATGTACAGCAAATCAGAACAAACCAGTTGCTACTAACTCTATTCAGTCTTTTGGAATGACTAAAACAATCCCAATAACCTGGCAGAAAAAAAAGAATTGTACATAGAGAAAAAAAACTGAAGAGCAGCTCATCACATGGTCTGTGAATTTTCCAGGGAGTGCTGATTCGTCTGATGAATGAACTCTAGAAGAAATAAAATAACTTTCAGAAGACAACCCCAAGCCAGCAAAAATGAAAAAAAGTACAGAAGAGCAGTGAAATATGTAGATGTCACTGATTGCTGTAGACATGATAGGAAATATAGGACAATTTCTAACTATACCATAACAGTTCTTTATTAATCGTTATGAGTTTCTTGAATCTTAAATGTCATGTGCAGTTACGGTTAAGTTTAGTGATGGGAAATTTTTACATTACTACAAATTCTTAAACTAAGCTGCGGTGCTGCAGTGATAGCATTGTCGCCTCACAGCAAAAGGTTCTCCCATTTGATTCTCAGCTGGAGTGCCTTCTGTGTGGAGTCTGCATGTCCTTCCTATGGTCGAGTGGAGTTAGAAAGACATGCGTGAATGCTGGGCATCGAGGTTGGGCATCGAGCTGGCACCTCGGCATCCGTAAAAAATCTACTGCCAATCATTACCGGACTGGATTTCTGCTGTGGTGACCCCTAACCAGGAAAAGCCGAAAGAACAACAACAAATTCTTCAGCTGATGCTGTTTCTTCACAGTCTGATATTCAATGGCATGCATTAATGCATCAGCCTATTTTGTTAAGTGTTTAGTGTTAGAGATGCTTCAGGCCATACTGAATAGCTGCAGAAATAATTAAGAAAGAGATCATTGCTCTAATTGTGGTACATTAAATGCAGAAAAATGTATTTTCTATGTTAGATTTTCACTTGCTTTTAGGCTTAGTAAACTGGCACCATTCTCTGGTACTAGACGTAGTGGAAACTGTCAGAGTGGGAGCTAAACGTATGCAGACGTTATAAATGATGTATGCATAATTATTGTAAATTTGCATATCCAGAGTAATTCAGAAGGGTAAAGGCAATGCCTCACAACTGTTTAGATGGCAATCATGTGAGTGCTTAAAGCTTGTCAACATTGTAATGCATTTCAGATATGGAAGTAAGAAATAACAAAGATCATATGGGCTACAATGACTTTATACCGCTTCCCAGGCCAGCACAGAGATTGAACAGCATGCAGTAAATTAACTTACTAAGCACTAACTATAAAGACATTTTTTTTCTGAAAAGGTTTACTTTGCTTTTCTTTTGTTTATTAAGAAGGTATCAGTCTACAATGTTAACAGAAACAAGCAGGTCATGCACTTGTAGACCTTAAAGATTAGACAGAATGCAGTTTGTTTATTGACTTTATGCATCTGCCACCACCTAGTGGAAGATTCTGAGTGTTGTTGAGTCTTTCGGCTTTTCCCGGTTAGGGGTCGCTACAGCAGAACTCTGGTCCGCTAATGATTGGTAGTGGATTTTTACGTGCCGAGTTACCAGCCCTGATGCACAACCTTCAATGAAGGTATGCCCATTCACACATGTCTCCATGCAGAAGACGCTCTAGCTGAGAATCGAACCGGACAGCATCTTACTGTGAGGTGACAACGCTACCGCAGCACCAGATTCTGAGTGTAGCATGTTAAAAACACAAAACTTAACAGATGAGTTGGAACAGTCATGTTAATATTAATTTGAACTCAAATTTTACAATCTCTCAATATCCATTAATAAGTAGAATATTAGGTTTCACAATGAATATAAACAGCAAAGTTTTGTGAAACCAATAAATATGAATCCTAGGCACGATATCTTGTTTCATTTTTAAGCATGTTTTTACATAAGCGTTTTCTTCACACAAACTGGAGAGAATAGGAGTCAAATATAGAAATTCTATGATTAGAACTCTGTTAGAACAAAGAGAGTAATAATTATTAAAATGTTGATTGTTAAGCTTATCACTGATAAATTAGCCATTGCTTTTGACTTTGCAAATATAGAGAGCACTAAACAATAACATAACAAAGATTTAAGTCTTTGAAAAAAAAGCAACCATTCCAGATGCAGGATAATGCAAGATAATGCAGTACAGAAAGAATATACAAGGAAAAAGTAATATGGTGAACGTTATTTATCTTTGGACACATTCTGGGGCTATGATCTTATATCACAACACAGTACTAAGGTGTATGTTATCATGACCAAACACAGCCAACTGTGGGTAAATCAGCATTACCCACACACAGCCATGGGTTATTGCTATTATGCAATGACATTATTAAAGAAAAAAGTTACTTACTTTTCTTAAAAAATGTCCTTGTATAACAGTACCTTGCTGCTCTTCCATATTTTTCCCTGCTATCCTGGGGCTTTCTTGATATACTGCTTATGTGTATGGGACTTTTGTTCCCATGCTTACCCAGTACATCAATGCTGTGTAAATGAAGCAATAGAGAACAAATATGTCCATATTTCCTTTGTCTCATTCTTTTGACATCTCTGGATTTTGAAAGTTTATAAAAAAAAAAAAAAATATATATATATATATATATATATATATATATATATATATATATATATATAGTTTCCATAGCATATATTAATAGAGGAAAGTCTGGGTGACCGGACTATTTTCATTGGTATATGCTCGATTTACAATGAGCACGCTGGTTGGGCTGAGCAATCAACAAGATCAATTTTGAATATTAATGGCCAGTCATTGTATAACCTTAATTATCTAGTGGCTAAGCACAGAAGGCCATTCTGAATCTGCAATGCAAAGGATGCAGGTATTCACAGACAATATAAAATGTATGTCTTCTTAGCTATAAGTCATCCTGCACAGAGAGAGCTCCTTAGTAATAGCATTGCAGTGGTCATTAATGAATCCCAGCAACTGTTGTATATTAATTTAGTAATTACTTTCAGTGTTTTCTGATCTTTCATCACAACAAAGGATTACAGCAAATTTTGACAACCTGACAATGCTCACTATCTGTTTTCTCCTAATAGTCAAGCATAGAAAACTCTGATGTTGTTAAAAGATGTCAATTAATTCTGTTTTGAATTTGATTGGTTACAACATCATGTGCGCAATATAGAGTGAATTGGGAGGCAATGTTCCATTACAAAGCCATTTGATGCTATACATCAGGATGTAGCTAATATTTTTTAGTTTGGGAAAGGGCATTAATAAGTGGAGCATGAGAATAATAAAAACGTAGGAATGGGATAAAGTTCATGAAAAAAGAAGCATACATAAAGTCACAGGACTTGCTTATATTAACAACCTGGAGTATACGAGATTGCACACATAAAATACAGAGTTTGCAAATGAGAAAAATTAACAAACCAATTTACTTATAAAAACAAATCTAAATGCAAGGGACACAAATAAAAAAATGAAATGTCAGACATTAATTACTCGTGTAGCATAAGTCAGGAAGTGGAACTAAGGACAATATCATCATACTTAGATATGATTTTAAGATTAGTACATAAAACATTATCTGTAGCAGCATATGTAAATGGCTGATATGGATAGTAAAGATAAAGCTGCATAATTGCATGACAAACCATCATGCCATAAAACAGGATGACCCACAATATTTGTCTTATGTTATATCAACAATGCTAGTAGAATATTTCACTGTTAACCTATAAAAAACAAAGTACATAATGTCTGAGAGTAAGGCAAAAGCACACCAAATCACAAAGGCTTATTCTTGAATAGCTAGAAACAGAGGATTGTGCTGCAGTGGTGAGATACAAACACACAAACCTGTTATATATTTAAAAAATAAATAAATAACATAAGTAAATCAGATACAAGCAAGCAGAACAGATTTTATGTTATTAAAAATATCATATATAGAGAAACTGAATGTGCAAAAAAAAAAAGAGGAAAGAAATTATTAGACCAAACAATGAACTCAGCAATCCTGTTAAATGTGTCAACCAGATAAATGGGGAAAAACAGAGGCTGGGATGGGTGCACTACAGTTGGAGAAAGAATGAGACAAAGCCTTGATTAAAAACAAATAGAGTCAAGAAGTAGTAATCAGAAACCGACAAGTGAAGGAAGGGAGGGTGTATTCATTTTGGGAAGGAATTAAACCAGCATTTTAAACTGATCTTATGTCTCAGGAAGATGGAAACAGGAAACATAATAAAATTAAGTTGAAAGAAACGTTGACCTTGAGAGAGAATAATAAGCATTTAAAGTTGGAATAGAATCCATCACAACATCACAAGTAAAAGTAAATGTAACAACACAAGAAAGTATATGTTGGTTTTAAGGGGGGGGGGCATATCCTGAATTTACAGTATAGAGATTTAAAGATAGGAGGCAAAAGCAGAATAAAACAAATTAGAAACTTAAAGAACAATGTATGTATAAGTGTGTACAAATGTAATATAAAATAATCAAAAATGCATGACTAATGATATAGCTTTTAGACAAAAACAATGAATAATTAGATATATGTGCTACTATACTGTACAAAATATTACAAAGAATGGGTAAAGTCATACAAGGGTGATTAGCAGAAGAAGAAATAGTAATAACAATAGATCAGCTAAAACCAAATAAACTAATAGATTCAACTAGATTCCAATGTGAATTTTGCAAATGGGGTGAAAAAGTGTAATAGAATGCTGAGTATATATGAAAACATTCTGATATCTAGTATTATGATTTATCAATGTACAAAGCAAAAATAATGGCACTGCACACAAGGAAGAGGGATTCATTGGAAATGGCTAATTTAGAGGCTCTTCTCTTATCAGCATTGATGCCAAAATTTTAGCAAACTGTTAGCAAATAGAGTTGATAAAATATTATCAAATATTATTAATGCAGGAGAGAACCTGCGGTGGTGGTGCTGCGGTAGCATTGTTGCCTCACAGTAATACGGTGTCCGGTTCGATTCTCAGCTAGAGCGTCTTCTGCGTGGAGGCATGCGTGAATGGGCATACCTTCGTTGAAGGTTGTGCATCAGGCCTGGCAAGCCGGTATGTAAAAATCAACTGCCAATCATTAGCGGACCGGAGTTCGGCTGTGGCGACCCCTAACCGGGAAAAGCCAAAAGACACAAAAAATTAATGCAGGAGAGACAGGTTTTGAAAAATGGAAATAGGTTTCAGACAAGTAGCTGGTCTGTATACTAACATTAACATGGAATCAGGATTGGTACTATGTGACATTTAGAAGGCTTTTGATTTACTTAACTATATTTATGTGAATGAAGTATTAGGAGTCAGATAGAGGACAGACAATCCTTAATAAGACAAATGTGTTATTCAAGAATTCTAAATGTGATATATTAACAGGTGCAAGAATGTCTCATGAAGGAAACATCAACAGAGTTACAGAGCATCGATGTCCCATTTCCCATAGCTTGATTAGATTAGTAATGTAAAACATATCAGTGGGTTTCCTCTGGGTACTCTGGTTTCCTCCCACATTCCAAAGACATGCATGTGAAGCATTTCTCCCCGGGCCTCTACTGAAAACAGGCTCTGCGGAACCTAGACGCACTTTTCCTGGTCAACAAATGTTAAATAAATAAAAAAAAATTGTGTAAGAATCTTACTACAAATACTAGAAGAAGAAGGATAGGTATCCACAGATTAATGTATTTTAATGGGAAATGAAATCAGTCAAGATCATGGGACCAGTGTTAAATTAATTTGGGGAATTGTTCATTATGCCACTCTGATTCAATGAAGTAAAACAGTTACAGTGTGATTAGAGAAAAAAAAGGATGGGGAGGATGTGATACAAATAGCTAATGACCTCATAACTGTATCTGATTTTTGTAAAAGTCAGTGAAACCTTTTTTTGCATCCATTTACACACGATTAAAGTAGAATCAGCAACTCAATGGGTGGCACCCTCACCTTTAATGCTGGAAGATAAGAAATTTGTAGTTTCTTTTTTCACACCAGGTGTTTGGATTCATTTTGCCATACTAACATGCAAAATTCCCTAGTATATTGCCCTGTGGAAAAGCAAGATCCTGTCTACCTGAGCTGATGTTGTCTCATATGATTTTAACACATACCATTGCAATTATATAAAAAGTTCAATAAACCATCTGTACTATCTATTAATTAATAAACAGAACTTTTTATTTGTCTTCTTACATCATGTTATCACACAAAGTTTATCCTCCTGCCATTTTCTACATACCCATATTTGTATTCATCTTGAAACAATACTGTAACCATATGAAAGCAATATTATAAGCCCATGTGATACTTTCTCACACCTACAATAACATACATTCTACAAGGACCCATGTAAATTCTATCTATTTCATCTATCATTGTTTTCTCATTTTCCCACATTCTTCATATAACACCATATTGATATTTATATTCTTAAAAAAGTAATGGTTATATTCCAGTGCACCCCCCCCCCCCATTTCTTAACTATCAGATAGTCTGATAATTCATGTTATATACTCTCTTCCACTTTACACTATCTACACATCCTTTTGTTTGGCTATTTATTTTTCATTTATTTCTTTTATACACAACCTTCCCTATATTAATCTCCATAAGAAACCCTACATTACATAGGTTTCTCATGCTATTATATTTCAGTTTTTTGGACACTTTCTGTTCTTCTAAATATTTTCTCACTATTTTAAATAATTAGAACAAAAATAGCAGGTAAACACCACTGAAGGAAGCCCAAAATAGACAAATTAGACAAAGGTAAAATATGGGTGAACCAGCATAGAAAAACAAATGTAAAACGAACAGTAAAACTTTATTTTGGCAAACAGTCAAATTCTCAGGTACTTAGAGCCTTCTTCATATCCTAAGAATACTGGTCCTGAGATCCTTTTTAAAAAAATGTAGACAAATCAAATCAAAAAATCCTATCCAAAAGATATGTTTCACATAAAACTAAAAAAATCCAACTAAAAACAGTGTCCCTTGTCCACTTTCCTTCTTCATCCAATCCAAAGTGTAAAATCCAGTGAGCCTTTTCTTCCTATTTTGAGCCTCCTCAAATCAGACAGCAGACTATATGCTCCAATGAAACAATTTTACGTTTTTTTCCTAACCTATCACAAAATTTCTAAACTTTCCAGTTCCCTCATAGGAAATCAACAAAAATGAATATTTTAAGCTATTCCCTTGGGATCACTAAATGAACGGGAATTCCATGAATACTTCCAAATACTTTTGGCAAGCTCATAACTTCAAACCTTCATTCCTCATTTCCAATACACTCATCCGGAAATTAATTTTGTTGAATCTATCCTCACCTCCTTTGTAGCCAATCGTAACACATCATTCATTCACAAAGCTTTGACTGATTTGCATAATCTTCTTCCTTGAGCGATTTTCAACCATTCTTATTAAGCAACCAATAACATGCTGACAGCATAACATCCAGCCAATCTGAACTTACAACCTGCACTTCCTGTATTGGCAGCCTCCAATCATGTAGCGGACTTCTGCTGACCTATATAATGTAGGGAAATGGACTGCACCTCTTTTGTTAGCCTATTAGGAAACAGGTCAGTCTTTCAGTAGATATCTCCTTTTTAAAAACACAGTATGATTCAAGATACCAAAAACGGCAACTCAGATCACCATGTTGATCTAACTCCATAACAGTAATCTATCAGAATTCACCAAAGAGCTCAATAAACTAAAGAAGAATCTTTGTAGTTTGATACATACCTCCATTTCTATAATGCATTCTCCGATTTACAGCTTCCCAGAACATTCTCGCTATAACAGAGTGGTTAAATATAGTCTTATATAGATTTCAACAATGCCATTACTTCCTCACACTTAAACTTCATTCTTTGAGGAAGGGTTTTAGTAGAACAAACCCATTCCATCCTGGTGGGCAGTCTGCTTTGAGATTCATAATCCATTTTGCTTCTTCTACTTCAGTCTTATTAACCAAATCCCCTCCTCTTAGAGTCTGTTCAACCATACTTATAACCATAAATTTAAAGGAATACATACGGTTATCTCGAATGTGTGTATAAAGAGCATTTGTTTCCACTCTATTTCTTATATCTGATTGGTGGTTGAAAATACATTCTTTAAACCTCCTATTGGCCTTTTCTACATAGAAAGCTGGACAGAGTACACAAGTGGCAATGCATATAACATTTTTATTGACACAATTGTCACTTCCTGTAAACTTATAACTTTTCCCTGTTTTTGTATGGATAAAATTATTATCAGTTTTGATCATGGCACATGCCTTACATGAGGCACATTTATGCATCCCAATATAATGTCTCAAATCTTTTGATTTTCTGCAGGTCACATTGCTTTTGCATTGTAGACGTTTCAAGTTCTTCTTATTTTTGTAAGCAAACCAAGGGGTCTCCACCATTATTTCTTTTATTCTAGAATTTGATGTCAAAATGAACCAAAATGTCATTATTGTTTTACGTATTTCAATGTTTTCTGTACTGTAGGTAATGTTAAGCCTTGTCAGAAGTTTCTTGCTAACCATCATATTATTGGCATGCTCATTTGGACCCTGTTTATTCTTTTGAAGGTACTGCACTGAGTAGTAGGATCTGCCTTTGTTCTCACGAAAATCCAATTCTTTTCCTTGTTTCCTCTCTGTCATATCTATACTATAGCCACGTTCCTTAAAATAATGCATTAGCTTAGTTTCCTCCTTTTCAAAGATCTTATCTTTGGTGCAAAGCCAGGATATATGTGTCACCTGATTGTCCACAATATTTCAAAAGATATGTCTCGAATGCATACTAGAGTAATGTAACATATGGTTTCGCCACATCAACTTCCTAAAAAGCATGGTGTGTATACCTTCTTTGTCATCCAATAACACCTTTACATCCAAGAACTCAATTTGTTCTTTGGATAAGTTGAGATCAAACTTTAGAAAACTGGTGGTTCTTGTTAAATACTCCACAACATTTCTTACTTCTTGTTCCTGTCCTTCCCAAAGGACAAAAATATCAACCACAAATCTGTTATACATAACAATGTTCTTGTTCCGAATATTATTGGTATCTGTTTTCCACCGTTTCTCCCATCGAGCCAAAACCAGATTTGCGCACCTATTGGCACAGGGGGTGCCCATAGCAACTCCCCATCTTTGCCAATAATATTTATTGTCATACAGGGACACATTGTTCTCTAAGACAACTTCCAGTAGATTAGAAATTATATATGAATCCTTTCCTTCTTCCCTGAGTGTATCTCATATTTCTTCTATACCATACTGATTTGGTATAGAGATAAACAGACTATGTACATCATGGTTACTAGGAAAAGCTTATGATAATCCTTCCTATTTTCCATTGCTTCATGCAATTGACATAAGAACTGTGCTGTATCTTTGATGACTGTATTTGTTTTGGTAGAAGTTTTTTAAGTTCTTCTTCCAAGTAGATCAACAGAGGCTCTGTGGCCCAGCCTATGCCTGCTACTATCAGACACAGTGGTGGGTTTAACTGATTTTTGTGTATTTTGGGCAACCCACTTATGCTAGGTATCATTGGGTGTTCCACTACAAAAAAAATCATATAATTCTTTAGTTATACTTCTGTTCATCAACATTTCATACAGAATGTCATCAATTTTCTTCCTCATTGTTTCCAACTCTTTTTTGTCTGTACTCAGGTAGGTTGCTTGGTCACTAAACATATCCTTCATGATTTCCATGTAGTTAGTAGTATCCATAATGACCACAGCCCCTCCTTTGTCTGCAGGTCTTATTGTTATATCATACCTTCTCTGCAGTTCTTTCAAGGCTTGAAACTATTTCCCTGTTAAGTTCTGATAATGTTTGCCACTACCTTTGTGCCTGGATTCTGAGACTTCAAGTTCACATAACTGTACAAACTTGTCAACAGTAGGATGACCAACCAGGATGAAAGAACTGGGTTTCTTAAAGAATTTCCCTTGACTCAAAGGCTCATTATTACTATTTCCAAACAAACATTTCAAAGTAACATTTCTCCCAAAACATTTCAAGTCCATAAGAAATTAGTCTACTGCCGATTTTATAGACAGTATAAAGCTTAAACCTTTCTCCAACAGAGCAACTTTCTCTTCTGTCAAAGCACATTTTGAAATGTTAACCACTGAGGAATGTCCTATAAGACTTTCCTTCTTTTCCTTTCTCTGCTCATACACCTGCCTAGTTGTGTGTCTTTCATCTGTATTAAAAAAGGGAGTTGCTGCACTATAGACAAATGTATAACTCCTTACATGGGTATGGTTCCTGTTTCTGACAAACAGTCTCTTTCTCTGCAATTAATTACACTATTCTCTTCAGAAATATTATTGATTTCATCTTCCTGTAATCTATTTATAACACTCCCATTTCTTGCTTCAGGACAAGTCACGTTTTCATTATTCCTAGGTGTTATGCCGTCATTTCCTTAGTGCACTTCAGCATGCACAACCACTTGAGACTGTTTACTTTTGCGTAGATTAGGCACTATTTTCTCATTATTGCTCCCTTCAGTCCTAGTTAACACATTGTTATTTTCATTCCCTTTCTCATTCAGTCTTGGAGTCCTCGCCCATTCAAATTGATGGCCTTGCCTGATATCATTAAAATCTCTCAATAGTTTGCAACTTTTGATCTCTTTCAGTCTCTCATCATACGCTACTAATCTAGCTTGTAGTTGTTCCAGCTTGGTCAAATTTCCTTCAGAAAGTTTCACAGTTTCCAGCTGCTTTTGTTTCATTTCTAGTAAATTACTGGTCTCTTCCTCTTGTGGCTTGAAGATATCAATAAGTAGCTTCATATAATTAAAGCTAGTTTGTATATTAATGGCCCTCCATTTAGCCACCAATTCTGGATAAGTATTGCCATAACTCGGCATACATTTGACTCTCAGACCTCTTGTTATCAATTGATGATGAAGGCAAGCTTCCATATGGAAGCGATGCCATTGAAGGCATTTCAAACGATAGACTGCATTCTCAACAGGGTCACCTGAGTTGCTGTTTTTGGTATCTTGAATCATACTGTGTTTTTAAAAAGGAGATATCCACTGAAAGACTGGGCTGTGTCCTAATAGGCTAACAAAAGAGACATTGTCCATTTCTCTGCATTATATTGGTCAACAGAAGTCTCCTGTGTAATTGGAGGCTGCCCATACAGGAAGACAAAGTTGTAAGATCAGATTGGCTGGATGTTATGCTCTCCATATGTTATTGGTTGATTAATAAGAATGGTTGAAAAATCACTCAAGGAAGAAGATTATGCAAATCAGTCAAAGATTTGAGGACGAATGATGTGTTATAATTGGCTACCAAGGAGGTGAGGATAGATTCAACAAAATTAATTGGCGGATGAGCATATTGGAAATGAAGAACAAATGTTTGAAGTTATGAGCTTGCCAAAAGTATCTTGAAGTATTCATGGAATTCCTGTTCATTTATTGAAGCCAAGGGAATAGCTTAAAGTATTCATTTTTGTTGATTTCCTATGACAGAACTGGAAAGTTTAAAAGTTTTGTGTTAGGTCAGGAAGAAAATGTAAAATTGTTTCATTGGAGTGTATAGTTTGCTGTCTGATTTGAGGAGGCTCAAAATAGGAAGAATTAATAATTACATTTGATAGGTGGAAAGAGAAGGCTCGTTGGATTTTACACTTTGGATTGGATGAAGAAGGAAAGTGAACAAGGGACACTGTTTTAAATTGGATTTTTTAGTTTTATGTGAAACATATCTTTTGGATAGGATTTTTTGATTTGATTGGTCTACACTTTTTTAAAAAGGATCTCAGGACCAGTATTCTTAGGATCTAAAGATGGCTATAATCCGAAAGCGCTTGTCCAGTACCTGAGAATTTGACTGTTTGTCGAAATAAAGTTTTACTGTTCATTTTAAATTCATCCTTCTAAGGTGGTTCACCCATATTTTACCTGAAACTATTTTAAATAATATTTTAACATCATCTTATTAGGTTATTTCTTCTTTCTCATTTTATCCTCCCATACTTTTTTCATTTCCAAATTTTAAGCTTATTTATATCCTCATCTGTTTCACTCTTCATTTTAGTTCACTCTTTAATTTCTTCTTTCCTTTTGTGCTCCTTCCCATTCTTCTTCATATTTCCTCCATAATATTTTCACAGTTCCTTCGCTTCCTTTCTTATTTTCTCCATTAAACAAACAAATGCAACCATGACAGATGCACAATTTGATTAATCAGAGCCTATGCATTTTTCCTTTTCACAATGTAAAACTCCTCTTTTTATGTGAAAACCTTGATTCCCCAAGTAATTCTAATCACTAACTCCATTAGTTATTGTATTTCCCTTTAATTCAAAGAAACAAATATAATCATTCTAAGCAGTTCAATTGTCTGATTATAACTGATTGACTCAAATAGATTTTTGTAAGATATTTGAAATGTTTTCCATATTAACAGAGTAAACTTTCTGCCAACACTTCTTCAAGAAGCACATCCTGTGAGATGTCAAAAAACAGTTGGTAAGAGGTATGTTTTGTTTGGGAATAGGTTGGCTCAGATATCTATAGGATACCAAATGTTTGATATTTCTACCTTGTGTCTTTAAAAGTGCATGTGTGCACCTGTTTGAGTATGCTGAGATGAAGGAATATATGTTCAGTGTCTCAGTCTTCTTCTAGAAATTGATGAAGAGAGTGAGAGATGAGGAATGATGGAAGAGTATGCAGATGGTGTGCTGCAGTAGACAGGAAGAAGAAGAAGATGATTGGTTGTAGGACACTGTCTAAATCAGCAGCCGAAGGTATTGAGGGTGTAGGAGGCTGTGGTGAAATTGGAAATGGTTAGTATTGTTTTGAAAATGCTATTTGTAATAATGTATAATTATGGGTCTATATCACTTCATCGATCAGTCTATTTATCGAATCCCTATTCATTGAATGCACTTTAGTGAAAGCTCACTTCAACAAATGATTGTTTCAGTGAATCTACTCACAGGGAAAGAAAATAGTGGGCAGCTAGCAAACATACCAAACACTACAAAATTTTAAACTCAGCAAAGTGGGGGGGCGGGGGTCTGGCCCCCACACACCCCCCAATGTGGGAGCCTCTGCCCCCACACCCATCTAAATATAACAACTCCAAGATTCATTACAGTGGGGGAAAAAGGCAAATTCCCGATGAGGGACAAATACGTCCTTTCCTTGTGAGAAAATTCACTGAAATGATCATTCTTGAAACTGAGCTTTTATTACAGTGAGTTTGATGAATAGAGATTTGATAAATAGATGTTCGATGAAGTGATATAGACCGATAATTATAATAGAATGCACTGATCTTCATATGTTAATTAAATGAAGGATTCTGGTTGAACACTTTTAAATAAAGTTTCCTTTGGACCTAGCCTAGTGATATTTTGGCAAGATGCAGTATTTGAAAAGCAGACCGAGAGGTTTAATGCTTGTAATGCAGAGGTGGAGGCAATGCTTTAAGGAGGGGAAGGGTATTGAAAAAATGTTAGGGAGGGTGAAGAGGTTGCCTTGCAGCATTAATTAAAAATAAAAAAAGCAAATGAATAAATTGGAAAGAAAAAGGTTTATATTGTTAGTGAACAATGTGTTTAGACGTAGAGAAAGGGAGAAGGAGAGGTAATGAGAGAAGAAAATAGATGGGAGAGATTGAAATTGTCATGTGATAAGGGAAGAAGATGGGTAGAAGATAGATGGAAAGTACAGATGAACTGTAGTAGCATTTTTTTCTCAACCCAAAGAAGATAAGATAAACCAAGAGTTGAATGCATGGATAGTAATGATAAAGTGAAAGATATAGAACATAGAATATCTTAGATGATTTTAATGCAGGAATATAGCCAAGGACGTACAGTTCATTTGGTAGGTGTGACAGTCATATACATTAATTGGCAGGTGTGAATTTCATGAAGGATGTCAGGAATCTCAACAACAAGTATGGAGATGATAGGGTTATTTGCTATAGGGAGAATGTTGGGTAAAGAAGGATGCTATACATTTTAAGGGATGATAATTGACAGCCTAGTAGGTTTGATAAAGCTTTTATTTGATAGTGTGACTAAAGGTGAAATAAGGGATGATACAGTGACAGAAAGGGAAATGACAGACCACAGTATGGAAAATGGAGATTGAGCATCAGATTTTTGAGTGTAAATATGATTGAAGAGGAGCTCAGGGCATTGGTAGGATGTAAGACAGATTTGCTGTTTGCAGGGACTATTAGAAGAGACATTGCAGGAAATGAATATGAAAAGAATGCGTAGATGATTAAGGAATGAGATGAGATAATGGCTACATGGAGAAGTAGAATAATAAGTGATACAAGAAAAAGAGAAAATAGACAAACACAGATAAAATTGTTGGAAGAGAGGATAAGAGAAATGCAAGAAAGAGTTAAGGGTATTGAAAATTATATTGGGAATAATACCAAGTAACTGAAGATCTGGCTGAAGGAGATAAATGATTCAAAGATGAAGATGTAGGTGGCTATAAGAGCAGAAATATTATGGGGACACATGGCAAAAGATTGTTAAGGCAAGTTGTCAGCAGACCACTGGAAAACATTAAAACATTATGCAAGGTAGGCTGAGGCTGAAATTTGGAATATGAAGGAATGAAGCATTTACTGAGATCAAAAAGTGTAAAATTTGATAAGCAAGCAGTAAGTTTAAAAAGAGACGAGTGGAGTTAAATAATTTGTTTACTAGTAAAAATAAGTGGCTGGGAATTATGTGGAAGGAAGTAAATGAATAGTATATTTGGTATTGAAATGTTAAGAACAAGATAATTTTAGCAATGTGGATATTGTAGAAGTATCTGTCAAAGGAAGTGTATGAGATATAAAACCATGTAACTAAGGATGGGGCATTTGCATACATACACACATATATATGTATATATATATATATATATATATATATATATATATATATATATATATATATATATATATCAATAATGGAGGCTACTATTGAGGTGGTATAAGTCCCCAACCAATCAACTGACAGAAAGGTTTATGGAAGATTCCAGACACTGATGATAACATAAAGAAGGAGCAGACAATTTACATATGTGGTGGTACAACAAGAAGGGAACATTTATACAGGGAGGTGGCTATTGATTGTATAGGATAAAATATATGGAAGGAGCGGAGCAATGCATTGATAGTGTTATCTGGAGTCAAGAAAAGTGAACACATCTTTGCATTATGAGCTGATGTTTATGATGGTTAAAGAAAAATTGCAAAGTGCTAGAAAGGTACTTAGATGATGCAGTAGATAGTTACGTAGGCAGTGCACTTTTTGAATGAGGAAGTTGATTAAGAAGAAATAAATGATAACATTAAATGGCTAGAACCTGGCACATCTGGAATGGTAGGGAAAAGAAAAAGGGACATCTCAGAGAAGGGCATAGTATTAAAAAACTTTTCATGCTCATAGTTAGGGAAGGCACAGTTATCTTGATGTGTGCAGTGGTAGTTAAAGCTACGATATAGTATCACATTCTTGGACTAGATGTCTTTAGCATCCTTTGGAACCCTGCACTCAGCCCAGCCACAATCACCACATTTAAAAGTTTGGGTGTCACCCAAGGAGAAAATCTTTCAGCTAGACTCATCACCATGACTAATAACAATTTCATTATAGAATGAATCATTACTAGTACTTTTTTCCTGAACTGATCATTCCTGAAGTCCTACCTTCCATTCTCAGTTTTCATAATATTATAGCCATAACATACTCTACCTAAAAAAAATGCCAAAACTGTTTAAACAATGACCCCAGTGACTGCCAAAACCAAATAAATGTAAATAAAAAAAAAAAAATATATATATATATATATATATATATATATATATATATATATATATATATATACATATATATTTATATACTCTGCCTAATGACTGAACACTTCTTGACATGCCTTATAATTGCATGCCCTTCTTAAAGAACCTTAATCTCCTGTTTCTACTTGATTATTTCTGCACAGATCAGTTAAGTGCTACCAAAAAAGACTGTATTTTAGCCTTCTACTACTTCCTATGTATTCATAGGTAGGTACTAGAGTAGCTTCCCTTGTGTACCATTTTAAGTCTTGCCAATTTTCACTTAGCAAGAATCAAGCCCTGTATGTCTGGACTGTAAGGTAAATACCTTAACCATTATGTGTGTGCATATATATATATATATATATATATATATATATATATATATATATATATATATAAATATGGTTCCACTTCTAACCATCGAAATTCTGATCATCGAGACCAGAATATCGAATTTTGAAACAAGTCTAACCAAAAAAAAAAAATAAAGAAAAATAAATTTTAACAATTCTATACTGCACCCCCTTACTTTAATATTCCAACTCCGAGACCGCACTACATTGGAGTAAAGGGAAATCTCCCATTTAGTGCTATATGCATAAGCGCTAAACGGGATATTTTCCGTACTCTATCTGTATTGCCATCACACAGATGGCACATAGACACACACAGTATGCAGGGCACCAGATCTATATCAGCACATCGAAGTATTAAAACTTTGAATGTTCTGATATCGAACACTATTCAGCGAACACTAAGAATAGAAAATCTGCAGAACAGCGAATTCTTTCCTCAGGAAAGAATTCAGCTGACCGTTTCTGTGGCTTTGCTATTCTTAGTGCTGTGGTGGAAAGTTACGGGTTTGGTTCAGGTAAGTGTGCGATTGTTTGTACGTTGGGGTTTGGGGCGGGTTAAGTGAGTTAGGGTTAGGGCACAGGTAAGGCATGTGTGCGATAGTGACAGAGTTTAGTGTTAGGGGCGGTTTAAGTGAGTTAAGGTTAGCGTGCGGATTAGGTGAGTGTGCGATAGTGACAGACCTTAGGGTTAGGTTTTGAGTTATGGTAAGTGGGTAGATATTAGTGTATGTTTAGTTTAGTGTAGCGTTAGATGTAGGAATTTAAGTGTATGTGTGAGGTTGCTGTTTGTTTGATGTGCTTGTGTTGTGTGTATGTGTTTCAGAGCAGCAATTTTTTTCCATGGGAAAAAATTTGCTGTTCTGAATGTTTGATATTTTCATGTTTAGATGTTCTGGGGCTGATGAAATAGCGTTCGCTATTTTCATCTTTCAATAATGTGATATAAAGGCCAGGGCACCTTGGTGCCCTTCAAAAACACAAACATTCTCCCACCTACACTTACCTTTTTCTTCCCCTTCAAACCTTTGATGTTTTAAAACTCGATATTCTGGCCTTGATGATCTGAACTTCGGTGATTTAAACATTCGATGGTTTGAAGGGGAACCATATATATATATATATATATATATATATATATATATATATATATATATATATATATATATATATATGGATTCACTTCAGAAGATCGAATTTCCGAAATCTCGAACTACAAATAACCGAAACCAAAAGCTTGAGTTTCGGAAACTCGAACTTCTAAAGGGAAACCATTAAAACAAAAAAAACCACAAGCTTCGCTGCCCCCCTGCACCCCCCCCCATGTGGGGGGCTGTGCCCCCCACACCCCCCCTACTTAAATATACCAACTCCAAGATCGCTACAGTGGGAGATGGAAATCTCCCGCCTTGCGCTGTATGCGGAAGCGCAAAACGGGAGATTTCTTTACTTCCTGCCAACACCACGAAACAAAAAATACATTACGTACACACAAGGCATGCAACAATACTTGCCTCTGTGTGCACGTAATATATTCAGGTAAGTAAAGTGTTATTTCGGAACACTACACACATTCGATTTATTAAAATCTCGATCATATGGTCTCGACCATATGCAAATCGAGATTTTAATAATTCGATTATGTGAAGTGTTCCCATATATATATATATATATATATATATATATATATATATATATGGATTCACTTTATAACATCGAAATACTGAAATGTCTAATTTCAGTATCTCGAAGCTATAAAGTCGAATGTTAAAAATAGCGAACGTTCATAATCGCGAATTTGATGTATGTCGAAAATATGTCGAATTTGCAGTTATGAAGTTGTGCTATGTAATGTCCGGGTTTGTGTTTTGTTGGTGCACGGTGCCGTGTTTGGATGTAGGTGTTATGTCAGGTAAGTGAGTGTTTTGTAAGGGTTTTGAGTGGGAGTTAGAGTGTGTGTGAGGGAGTGGAGAATGTGCGTGTGTGAGTGAGCTGTTGTGTTGTGTTTGTGTGATCTCGGAGTTAGTATATATAAGTAGGGGGGGTGTGGGGGGCACAACCCCCCACATGGGGGGTGCATGGGGGATTGGCCCCCTGCTTATGTGTGTGTGAATTGTGTATATGTGTTGTTTTTTTGTTTATGTTGTGATGTGGGTGTTGTGTTGTATGTTTAGTGTAGTGTGTGCGGTGTTTTTGGTTATGTGGTTTCGCGGTTTTTGTTTGTCGGTGTTTTGTGGATTCGGTTTTATAGTCTCGAGATACTGAAATTCAATATTTCAGCATTTCAGGGTTATAAAGTGAATCTATATGTATATAGGTCTATGTGTGTATGTGTGTATGTATCTATATATATATATATATATATATATATATATATATATATATATATATATATATATATATATATATATATATATATATATATATATATATATATATATATATATATATACATACATATATATATATATATATATATATATATGTGTGTGTGTATATATATATATATATATATATATATATATATATATATATACACGTGTGTGTGTGGGTGTCTGTATTGTTATATACAATATCACATTGAATAAACGGAGCATCTTCAATGAGTTTGTCCTAGTTGACAGCAGTGCAAAAGCTAAAGTAACCTATTACCTTATTACCCAAACTGGTTTATGTCCAACTAGCAATTATAATAAAACGATGTGCTTTAGGCATCCTATTAGAACTGTTGTATTACCAGTAGTTTATAACTACTTAAAGCTCTGGATACTCTCAGCAATATCTTTCAAGATAAACACCAAGAAAATAGTATCTGAATCTCAGTCACCAATTAAAACTCACTATTATCTGTTTTATACATTCACAAGTCATTCAAAAACAGTTATATTAAATAAAATTGCAGTTTTCACTACCAGGCCAAAGTCTATGACACCATTCCCCACTCAGAAATTATTGATAAGCTCACCAAACTAGGCATCATTCCCTATATCTCTAGGTGGGTTGCAAATTGGCTCACAGACAGGACCCACAGAATCAAAGTAGCGGATTCCAAGTCAGACTACAGACCCTTCATGAGTGGAGTCCCACAAGGCTCTGTCCTGGGCCCTCTCCTGTTTGGCATCTACTTCTCAGAAGTCCAGGCCAACACAAGAGGACTCTGGCTTAGCATGTTCACAGATGACTGCAAGCTGAGAGTCATTATTAACTCCCCAAGTGATGCAGACATCCTACAGAAAGCCCTCACTGAGACCCATGACTGGTGTCAGAGCCATGGCCTTAAGCTTAATGCCAAAAAATGAGTTATCATTCCCTTTGGAAAGAACTCAGTCCCACCTAATTACCACATTGATGGGAGCCCACTGAACACTGAAGGTACTATAAGAGAAAAGGGAACCCAGGTTGACAGCAACCTCACCTTCAACCACCACATTGCCACTGTGGTCGGAAAGTCCTTCTATGTGGCACATCTCATAACCAAGGGTTTTGCATCCAGGAAGAAAGGGGTCATCATCTTTCTTTACTCGTCCCTCATTCTACCAATCATTGAGTATAATGCCCCATTGGGTATGTACCTCACCAGGCACATTCAACAGCTGGATATGCCACAGAAGTACTTCAAAAAGAGAATCCTAGGTATTAAACACATGCCCTACATGGACAGACTCAAGAAACTTCCGCTATTCTCAGTCTCTTATCATCTACTTAGATGTGATCTCTATTTGACTTACAAAGCCATGACTGACCTAGCCCTACTAGAAATCCTACACCTAAAGAAATCCCAGTCCCCCAGCACCGCACACTCCAGAGATCTCAGCTTCATCACCACAATCAACAGCACATAATGGAGGGACAGGTTCATCACCCAGAGACTGCCCATACTCTGGAATAGGCTTCCTGTCCATGCCAAGCAGAACACTTTGCTGGCCCTCTTCAAGGGAAAACTTGACTAGTGGATGGGTAACAGAAATTTCACCCCAGGAATCACTCCTGTGGCTCTACTGGATAGAGGGACTGTGAACTAACATCGGGTGGCACAGTGCCAGGGCAATTTTATGAGCTAGGCTTGTAAAGGCTCCAGGGCTATTAGCCTAGTACACACCTTTGAACCTATGAACAGGTATCACATTGAACATTGATGATGGCAGATAAAAATGCTCTGTTGTTCTACATCCATCCATACATACATACATACATTCATTAATACATACATACTTGAATTCATTTTGCATTGCCTGTTTTGCGATACTCTAAAGGGGGTTGCTGCACTCCTGAATGATTTCTTTTGAATGATATTTTAAGCAAAGGCCACATCTGCCTTAGCTAGTAGCAGGTCAAAATATCCCATGGCACTAACTGAAAAAGAAGGGAAGTTTTATTTCATACACCTTTATTTAATATTTGCCGCAAATTAATTTTTTAACTTAACATTTTTTAGTATTCATAGTATTCATATTCAGTAACAAACACACACACACATACACACACACACACACACACACACACACACACACACACACACACACACACACACACACACACACACACAAAAAAAATATTTGTTGCTTTCTCAACATCATTCTTTACATTTTTGTGTCATAGGCATAACAGGCAACACAGTCACCTTTGGTGTGGGAAGATCAGAAGGTTGTGGGTTCCATTCCCACCCCAGGTCACTGAATTAATTACATTACAGTGCAAAATTAGGGGGGTGCTGTATTCCTGAGTGTGCTGTCCTTCAGATGAGATGTTAAACAAAAGACCCATCTGCTTGAGTTGGTGGTAGCGAAAGTGGATATATAAGATCCCATGGTACCACCCAAAAAATATGGCATGTTCCACTATGCCCCAGCCAAAATTTTCGTAGTAGTTTAAGTACCACCTAAATTCCTCATGAAAAAAGTCACTAGCCTAGTGGGGCTAATCTGGTCAATAAAGGGTTAGAAAAAAAAATAGCGTTTTCTCTACAATCATATTTGTATTCTTCTTAATACAGTGTTACAATCTACATCTTATTACACAACAGATTGTAATAGGTTCATATGACCATGCAAAATGCAAGGCAGTTTAGTCTGAAGACCACTTATGCCTTACAGTATCCCATCCTCACATCATTCCACAGTCTTCAAGTAGGGCAAAAGAAAGCAATCCTGGAGTCATATTCTGTGTAGCCATCCACTCATCTGTATTTAAATGGAAGAATGTTTGTCACTTTGTTTATCTTATAGGGAAAGTCTGTTTAGAGATGGGATAGGTGTTTATCTCTCCAGTGCACTTTATTTATGAGCTGGTAAAAATTTAAATTGTTAGCGCTTACATTAGTAGAGCTATTTGATGATGCAGAAGAACAAGGAGTACAGTGTCACTCCTGATACAGAATGCAAGGTGTATATCATCCAAAATGATCTGTAAGAAACAAACTAAAGGGATAGGACTTCAAGCCTTTTCTGGTAGTTCAGGGATTTTAAGCCAATAATCATCTTCATTAGAAGCCTCTGGGGCAATTCCACTTGCATATTTTTTCTTGAAAGGTACATTCCATAAAGGGTAGATTACTCAGTAGTTGGCTGAATAAAGGATACATACAGATATATGTTAAGTACTCAATAAGTGGTTTAGTTAGTACTGCCTACAGATGAATGATACACTCTTATGGCCTGGATAATATGTTTTTAGATATTAGCTAACTGTGTCAAATTGAGGCCATTCTGACTACTGCTACTTACTGACTCATGATTACTCTCGGTTTCAGAAGTTAATTCAAGCTGATGATTTGCCTTATTAGATCAGATAGTAATGTTTGGATCCTTGCTGATATTCCTCATACAGTCTTTAATTTGTGAAATGTTATATTTGTTGTATGATTTACAAGGGTACTTTTATGAATTTATTTACCTGTATAATGTCGGTTTAAGCCAGTGAACCAGTAGTTTGTTCTTAAACTTTCTATTGTAAATGTATTTGGCTCTAGTGGGTATGGCCAAGTCTAGGCAATCATCTATGTTTGAATAGAACTAATTGAGATAAACAGCAGCTGTATTGGTGTCAGGTCTGATGATGTTACAGTCTTATTTGGATAGCTTGTTATAGAGTTTGAAGAGGTTTGTCTGTCTGAAATTCTTGAATATGAAATTATTTACAGCAGTGTTTTAGAGATATTGAAATAAAAGGTTAAAAGTTGAACATCTGACTTAATTACAGATGGAGAATCTACAGGAATTTGTACATGTAGTGACTATATTAGTAAAGGCCATGTCAAGAATATTATGTCCTCTGGTTGCTTTGGTAAGGATCTCTTTTAAGTATTGCCATATATTAGACACAAGCATTTCTGGGAATACCCAACTTTGTAGGTGTAGGTTCTCCAGGTTATTTAGGAAGTTGTTGAAATCTCCCATTATGTTTTTGGCAATGGGTAGTTTCTCAAGTATATATAGGAATCTTTCATGGTTATTAAGGCACAATGAAGGTACTCTGTAGCAGGATATAAGTTAATTGTGTGTCTTGTTCATGGTAACTCTGAATTTAATTAACTCACTTTGTAGGTCTCTGGGAATCTGTGCGAAGGTAGTGTGTTCCATGACAAACTGCACTTCCAATCAGGACTGAATGCATGGTAGGCAAAAAACACAAATGTGTAAGGAGTTTTACCATGACACTGAAAGCAAATCTTAGCAACTAAACATATGTCTGTGCTTAAATTGCAGTAGAGCCACAAAATGAAGCAATTTACCATTATGACTTCCGACATTGAATACAACCTCCATAATATGGTCCAGTTCAAGGTCAGAAATGACAACGTATTCTACTCTGATATATCTGTTAGCCAGAGTTTGCATAAACAGAGCACTATAAAGGCATTAGCCACTACTTAGAAGCCATGGAAACAGAGGTGCAGGCCATATTTGGTGAAGCTATTTGGATTGTTAATCATCTCATCCTATGCTGACACATACTGGACCCCTGTAAAATTACTTGTACTACTAAGTCAATTTTTGAAGCCAGTTTCAAAACTTCAATCTTATGCTCTCACCCATAAGAAATTTGAAGTTTTGAAACTTCCAAATTTAGAAGTAGACCCATAAAAAAAAAACTATATATATATATATATATATATATATATATATATACACATACATATATATATATATATATAGATATATATATATATATATATATATATATATATATATATATATATATATATATATATATATATATATATATATATATATATTAGTCTACATCAAACAAACAAAATTACACTTACCCAAATTTTAAATGATCGAGACGATAACATTGAACATGCATTTAAACTAACACTCTCAACACCAATGTTTTCACCAGGAAAAGGAGGCTGTCAGCCAGCATTCGGGAGTTTGCCCTTTTGCCCACTATAGCGTGATCTCAGAGTTGGTATATTTAGTTGGGGGTGTGGGGGGCAGCCACTTGGGTGGATTTGATATGCTTTGGTTTGTTTTTTTGTCCATGTTGACCAACTGCCTCCTTTCCCTGGTGAAAATATCAGTGTTGTAAGTGTTTGTCTAAATGCAAGTTAGGTGTTATCATCTGGATCATTTAAAATCTGTGTAAATGAAATTTCATTTATTTGAAGCAGACCCATATGTAGATATATATATATATATATATATATATACACACACACACACACACACACACACACACACACATATATATATATATATATATATATATATATATATATATATATATTTATATACATATACAGATAGATAGATATGTATATATAAAAAGAAAACTGAAACAAGCAATAAGAATAACATGTGTTACTTCTCCAGTAGTAATTTGAACTCCCTGAAGAGGAAAAAATTACTGTTTTACCAGATAGTCACTAACAATGTTGCAAGATGACCCCCAAACACTGCCATCTAGGTTGGGCCCAATTAGCATATAACCTTTCCCTTTTAGCAGCTATAATTTCCTAATAAATATTTAAATATACTTTTACACCATACATCACCTCAACATCTGTCTCTCCTTCTTCTACCTTCTTTATTACCCCAAACAAATACAGCAATGACAAATACACCACCAAGTTAGTCAGTCCTAATCTTCTTACTTCCTTCTCACTATACAAATACTTATTTTAAATAAGTTCAGATTTTTGCCTCTCATATAATACTAAATGCATTTTCTTTCCTCTCATTTGATTATTCATCAGAAATGTATATACAGCTCATATTTCTCTAATTTCCATAAAGCTTATAATCCTTCTTTTAAAATTATACATTATTTACTGATTTTAAAATTATACATATTCTATCTTTAGAACATCCCCAAACCTTTTACTTTTTTCTTTATCCAATCTCCAGCTCACGTTCTTGAAACTCTCTCACATTTAGAGTAACACCTCTTTCACCCATCTTCTTGTCTTTCTAATTACTACTAAATCATCTGTGGACACCATGCAGACTGTGAATACTGGAGATGTTCCTCCTTCTACTATCTTGGAAGCATCTTCAGTTAGCATTTCCTTTTCGTTTATCAGTTCTGTATGCATGGGAATAATACTTCATTCATTGGCTTCTTAGCTTTCCCTTTCTAAAGCTTCTGATTTGATATTTTTCTCTTAGATATTATTCCAACAAGTTTTATGTGCTGTCTTGAAAACTTTTCTTGCTTTGTCATATAACCCTTAACTTGTTAATTTCCCATATAATGTGACATCCTCTAATACCAAATGCCTTTGTCACATTACATAGCATAACTTTCCTTTCTTCTTCTTCTTCTTCCTTACTTAACTATCTGTACCTTTTTATTATAATTAGCATATCCTCTGCTTGTCTTCCTTTCACAACAGATTTTCCCTCATACAATATTTTTCCTACTGCTTTACTGACTTGCTTTTGCAGAATTCTCATACAAATGCTGACATTCATACTCGTTAGTATATTAGGTCTCTGATTTTTAAGATGTACTCTTTTCTTTTTTTAATATAAACCAAATTTCTATGGGCCTAATTTGTCCTTCACAAACTATACCCCACAGTTATACAATGCTTTAACTATTCATTTAGCATCCAAATAAAACTTATTTTCCACTTTGTCTCCATTTCTTTTTTAAACCAATTATTCAAATCATCCAGTCCTTTTGCAATGTTCTCATTTATGTCTCTTTATATTTCTTCAAGTTTTTTATTGCACATTTTATGCCTGTCATTTCCTTTATCCTGACTTTTATCACATCCCATACATTTTTCTTTATTTTTCTTTCATATGAATAGTCTTCATGATGTACACCATTATAATTTATTTTTCATTGCTCATGCCCTATTTCACCACCACCATCTCTCATTTTATCCATTTTTTCTTTTACATGATGTACAGTTAACAAAAATCATGTGACCTCCTCTGCTATTCCTTCTAAAGCAAGTATTTTGCTAGTATAAAATATCTCTTGTACCTTTTTCATTTTTCTCCTTGATCTTTCTTTTACATTTTCTATATTATTCTTTTTTTATTATTTCTTAATAGTTGTATTTCTAAATATACTTTTTTATACTTATGAATGCAATATCTGCTTAACAAAAAGATTTCAAGGTTTTATGATCATTCCACGGCTTACTGCTTTCTTCTCTCATTTGCCCTGACTTTGTAATTTCAGTTGTTCATCTTTTAATATTGTCACATTTAAAGATTTCTTTATTCTTCCTATCCCTACCCAGATTTCATTGTGATCTGAAAATAAGCTTCCTTAATCATTCAAGGAATAGCACACAATCAGTCTCCATCTTGATATTAATTTTTTTATACATGAATCACCCCTTTTTACCCACTCATATTTACTGAACTGCATTATTTCATAACATACATCTTAATATCTAGTAAGAATTTTCCTGTATGTTTCTATAAATTGCAATTAAAATCACTTTTAAATTAATTGTTTGTGTCTTTCGGCTTTTCCCAGTTAGGGGTCGCAACAGCGGAACTTCCGTCCGCTAATGATTGGCAGTAGATTTTTACGTACTGGCTTGCCGGGCCTAACGCACAACCTTCAACGAAGGAATGCCCATTCACGCATGTCGCCACACAGAAAACACTCTAACAGAGAATCAAACGGGCAATGTCTAACTGTGAGGCGACAACGCTACTGCAGCACCACCACCGCAGTACATATATGTGTTAATAATAACAAATTGTTTTAATTCTTCATGTTTGCTCTCTTACTTCCCATTCTATAAAAGTGCATCACTAATAGTGTCAATATGTTTTCCTTAATTATTAAAACACAAAATAACATTCTTCCAGGAAGTCCTTCTATCTAACAAAATATTACCATTTTTTTCAGTAAAACATTGAGACTTTAACAAGTCTGTTTCGTAAAGCTGTGTATTATTTACTTTCCACATAACTGGTCTTTGTATACATATTGTAAAGATTCTAATCTTGTATCTTTTAAACATATTAAATTTGTTTCTATATCTTTACACAAGTTCCATACTAGCTGTATTCTTAGTTTATTACATTTAATGACACCATGGGAATACTATCCTTTCTCATTCTGTGCATTTTTTAAACTCATATGTAATTTTATTTTGATAGTGCTGTTTGCATTTTTTCTTTATTGTTATTATTCAGTACTTTATATTATGTTTCTTTCTATTTTTTGCATAAACTGTTTTATTATTTTTATAAGAATGTTATAACATGTAATACATATATATATATATATATATATATATATATATATATATATATATATATATTTCAATTACAATATAACAATTAAATATATTAGTACACATTACAAATAAGTTGAATAACATATGGACTATTTACAATATTTACAAAAAGCCTGAGACCAGATTATAAATAAATAATTTAAGCTATAAATAAAAATGTTAAGTATCAGTTAATAAAATCAGAGTTAAGATGAATAAGTTTCAATGAGGGCTAATACTTTCAACTATGGATTATTGTTAAAGTTATTTGGAGAAATTCTCTTTTTCTTAGTTGTTGTTTCTTCTGTTGCAGTATGTTTCAGATAGATAAGACATTCTTCATATTTTTGTTCTGAAGGTTTCTTCTAATTTCTTGTAATAGTTTTCCTGGCCACAGCAGCAACTGTCCAGGTATGATTAAAATAGTCTTGTTTTGATTTTTTTGTAGAACATTAAACAAAACAATATTTTGTTAAAAATGAAAGAATCAGACCATAACATTTTAAAAAATCTTCTACTTTTTCCCAAAATGTATATATTAAATAATAATCTTAAAACATGTGTGACCAATTAGCATAACACTTTTTACATCTTCCACATTCAGATATATTTTCTTTTCTAATTTTAGCAACTGAAACAGGAGTCAAAAAACCTCTGTGGATAAATTTGCAAGTAAATACATAGTCCAAAATGTTTTAATAGACTGAAGACTTTTTTTTTTGCTTAGTTAATACTACCCAATGTTCTTTTGTGATGAAATTCCAAAATCCATTATTTACTATTAACTTTTGCTATAATTGAATGTAGTTTTGAAATTAAATTATCAAATCCCTGTTTTTTATAAATGATTTCCTTTAAAATGTTTATCCATGCTGGAATCCCATCACAAGATGTAGTGTATAACAGAGATAATTTAATATGAAATGATGAAATAACTAGTCAAATATAAGATTCATATTTAATATCAATATTACAATTCAAGTACATAATTTCTAATGACTCAATTTTAATTCATTCAAAGCATTGACACTAGCCATAAAATTGAAGATTTTTCCAGTACTAAGTTTATGTGTTACTATATTATTGTTAAAAAATTTAGTTAAAGAAAAAGGAATAAGAGATTCAAACCAAAATCAGTAATTTGAATTGAATGATATTATTTTTTATTTATTTTTTTTTTAAGATTGTATTTAAATAATTATATTTAGATGGGGGATAAATAGGTAAATGAATATTATTACAAATAAAAAAAAAATAAAAAGGGTTATATAAACTTATATTATTTGAATCAATTTTATTCAAATTAAGAAAATGATAATGTAAAATTTTCCAGCTTTCATTATAATTGTTATCTAACCAGTTAAAGATAACTTTCATATTTATTGCTTTTGCAAATGCATCTATATTTGGAAATTAATGCACCCAGAATTCCATGGTCTGAACTGATGATTTAGACTTAATCTAGGTTTATTTGGATGCCATAAACATTAATAAGTAATTGATTTATTTTCTTAATTTGATTTTTGTTAGGTGGCAAAATAAAAGACTGAATTATATATAATATTTTGGAAATAAGTTAGTTTTAATAATCTGTCTTCGAATGAGATGATAATTTTGTTCCAAGAGTTAATTAAATTAGGCAAAGAACAATATCAACACTATTTATTAACTTCATTAATATTCATGGTATTTTATACTAAAAATATTATATTTGACTGTTAAGAAATATATTAGTAAAGTTTTCTCCAACTTGAGTCTCTATAAACCAACAACATTAGTGTTATTAAATCTTCATATTCTTATTTATTATATTATCTTGTCACAATCTTCTATTTATTTCTTTCCTCCTATAAAATATTATCTCATCAATGTATAAGTATTGTGTATAAAGCTAACGTGCTGTTGCTATTCCTATTGAAACAGAGACTCACCATTACCCATCTCTTCTCTTAAGAGTGACACAGTGGAAAGCCTCTAAATTCACCCTGGGATTTCCATCTGTGTCCCTCCTAGACAGGGTTAATAGGTGTTGATCATGGAAATAAGGGTAGTACTTGGCTAGGCTTGTAAGAGCCCTTAGGTCATTAGCCAAGTAACTTCCTATAATCTTATTATCCTAAGAGCTGAATTAAATTTCTGGCTCTTAGTTTTTTGCACATTTCATTTTGAGGGATATTGATTTCACATTGACAAACACAGTGCCATTTATGAAAGCTAATTCTCCTATGTTTATGACAGTTATATCTCATTTGCCAACATTGAAAGGAGACAATCTATGCGTTTAACAATTTGTTTGTGACTATTTCAATATTATAACAGTATCCTTCTGTTTTCCAGTGGTAACACTGAGACTCAGTTATGAAAGAGCTGTTATGTCACTGATAAATAGATCCCATCCCTGAGTGTCTTCCCTAATAATTAATACATCTTATCTTTGAAGCACAGTTGCACAATTTCTCCTATATATAGATATTATTAAGAAAATTATCATGCAAAAATGGTAATCAACAAAATAAAAATACATGCATTACATGAGTCATATACAACAAACTCCATGTACATTTTATATTAAAGGGAAACACATTAGCTCCATTATAGTGACCATTTTCAATACATATCCCTCTTTTGCCAGATGCCAGCTACACAGCTGTTCTTTTCAACCATTGACAAAAATGGTCATATAAATTTTCAGTTTAAAAAATACAAACACATTTTTGACATCAGTGTTTTTTAGCAAATCCATATTCTTCCTAATTATTCTCCTTCAGGAATGCATGTATATATAAAACTTTGGAACAATCATTTATATGACAGGTGGTGTGCCTGAATGAAATTCCATAAAATTGAATTAATTAGATTGGAATAATGAAAAATCTCTCTATCCATATTTTAGTACAAATACAATAGTAAATAAGAAAATATTAAAAATAACACCCTTCCCTGTAGACAGAATCATGAATTTATCATTATATGATACAATATGGATTGTGATTACAGTCCACTGCTATATGTAAACTAGATAATAAACAAGAGAGAAAAATATATTGCTATATTTCAGCATCGTCTATACATATAATATCACATTATTATTATACATTAGAACAAAATACTGGAAGTACTTTTAGTGTGGATGCCTCAAAGTGTGTGAAATACACTATGTATCAACACAAAAATACAATTTTCATAGCTGCATTATGCATGGTATTCAAAACCAAATTCAGTAAAGATGCTATGGGGTGAACAATTCAAGTAAAGAAGAAAAGACAAGATGAAAAGAACTTGTATAGCTTAGAAAGATTTATTATATGTAAAAGTTACAAGTCACTGTTAGTTTTCCTTTGTTGTATGTTGGTGCGCTTACATAGTTTGAAAACATTTGTATCTTAATGTCCTGAGCACTGAACATACTGTAAGCTTTTAATCAAACAGGAGAAGATTTTTCCTGTGATGACAGTTAAGGTAACTATCCTTGTACTGTATGAAATGGGAAACATCTTTTTTTTTTCAAAATGATTACATAATCATTAGCTAGTGAAAATGTCTAAATTATTTGAAATATAAACTCAAAAAGGGACAAATGATTCAAGTAAACATACAACAAAATCATTTGAAGAGCAATCATGTATGCAGGTTCTTAAAAGAATGTTAATTCCAACCCTCAGTCTTCCATGTAGCTCAGATATGTATTCCTGAACACTACTCACAACTTCCATTTCTAAAGAAAACCTAACATATAAACTAGATAACTTCACTTCTCTGCTATTCAGTGCTGTGCCATATAACCAACCAGAAAGACATACAACTATCCACCAAAAGAAAACCTTCAATCAACAAGCTGTTGCAGCATAACCTGTAACAGATTTCTTGCTAAAATTCACCATAAAAACATGAAGTGCACTAGAAAACAGCACAGAAAATTCCCCATGATCAGTCAGCAAACCTCATTGGGATGTATCACAGAAAGGAACTAGTTTCATTCAGCCTGCATACACTGCTGTCTGACAAGTGACAAAGAGCCTCTCCACAACACACTGCATTCCCAAAGGAGCTCAAAAAGATACAATGTGTATAACAGCATAATACAGAAAATCTTTCAAAAGGGCAGCAAACTGGATTGTGCTATCCCACCTTAACAAATCATACATACTATAAGAAACTGGAGTATTTCCTCCCTGAGAACACAATTCCCAAAAGACACTCACTAGACACACAATGTAAACCAAGACTACCCAAAAAAGGCAGACAGAGCAAATCCTAGAACAAAAAACAATCTCTGTGAGTGGCATCCACAAAAGCTTACTACATCACTACAGTTTTCCCAAATGGTCTTCTTACAAAACTCTAAAAATTGTTCACACTTTCATCACTTAGTTTCTACTGCATCACCCCCATGTCAGTCCTGCTAATCAGCCATTTATCTAAACTGACACCATCTCAAAGCATCAAATCCACCCATCAATATCATTTAATCACTGTGTCATATTCAACATCACAACAGGCTTCCACTTTTATTCCATCAGTCAACTGTTATGGACCATCTATGACTTACTGTCTAATTCAGTGTTCCATGTATCAGTCACATCAAATAAACTAAAAGACAGTTAAATAGGAATCATCATCAAAACTAAATCAGGTAAAAGAACTTCCTATAATTACCCCATGACAACCAAAGACAAGCAAGCAACTCAAGAGAGAGAGAGAGAGAGAGAAATGAGCAGGAGCCCAAGAACTCATCGTAATACAAAGCAAAGGGATAAACAGGAAATAATTCATCATTCCAAGATGAAAACCATTAGCAAGAACACATCAGAACCAAGTTAAGGGCTATTCCCAAATTTGCCACAAAGCCCATGTTTTCAACAACATATGCTTACCACCACTCCAACCAGAAACACAGAAAAACCCTCAATAAAAATAGCAGTTTAAAGATTTTTATTTATTTATTTTATTTAACATTTGTTTACCGGGAAAGTCCAACTTGGAATGAAGCCAATTTTCAGCAAAGGCCTGGAGAAAAACACTGTAGATGCATGTCTTTATAACATGGGAGAAAACTGGAGTACCCAGAGTAAACCCACACAAACACAGGGAGACTCCAGAAACAAGGCATCTCAGCCAAGAATCAAACTGGAGAACTTCTTGCTGTGAGGTGACAATGCTACCACTGCACCACTCTGCCATCTTTCTCCCCTTTGTATAAAATCTCTCTCTCTTCACCTTCCTCCATCTATTAAAAACAACTACTTCAGTCTAGATGACCTTCTAACTCTCACATGTATTGAAGATTCATGCATGAAAGAAGCATCTACAACTTTAATAGTTCTAAAGTCCGGCATTTAAAACAGGTAAGCAGTGAAGAAAAGAATTAACAGAGCCATTGATTCGCATATGGAACTGAACTTCAAATTTAAAGGAAAACCCATGCAACAGGGAAAAAAATCGACTGATCTTTTAAAAATGTACATCTCCCATAGAAGAGCAAATGCAGGCCTCACCCAAATCACAAGATCCAAAACAGAAGAAGCACAAATGAAAACACAAGCAAAGCTTTACTTTTCCAAACATCACCCATCTCTAATCGTTTAGAGAAACACCGCCAGTACCCTGAAGCATCAAGACTGCATTCTCTCGTAATGAGCAAACAAGCACATATGCAGGTCCAAAAGAAAATCGTGACATCTAACAAGCTAATTCACTCATCCAAAAGTCTCATCTAAATCATCGCAAAACAAATCAACACTGCAAAAAAGCATTAAAGAAGGAAGAAGAAAAGAAAAAAATTAAAATAATGGCTAACTTACTTACAAGCTTGACATAGTGATATGCATAAGATGAAGTACTACTATTATCTTATAAAGGACCCTCCAATTTCCTGTCAGCACATTACGTTTAAGGGGATAGTGGCAGAAACTAAAAATATAAATATATAAGAAAATATGAATAGGACAAGGAAAGTTTAAATAATCAGTGTCTATATGATTATTGTATTGCATTAAAGAAAATAATAAAATATCTTTATGTGTGTGTGTGTGTGTGTGTGTGTGTGTGTGTGTGTGTGTGTGTGTGTGTGTGTGTGTGTGTGTATGTGTGTATATATATATATATATATATATATATATATATATATATATATATATATATATATATGCAAGTATTTTAGATGTAAGGCAAAATATTCAATAAATATGAGAATAAAAATAAGTTAAAAGCTTCACCTTTTATGTAACAAAAAAGGAACTTATAATACCATACTTATTTCTTTTAGCAAAAGGTGTAGCCATGCATAAAATTAGTTCTTTATATTCTTTGTATAAATGAGTCATTAGTAAAGTCTGCTATCTGTTTCTTTTTTTTAATTTCAGACCAAGTAGATTTTTCTGAAGATCTTTTGGTGGTAGATGAAATCCAGTCCATATCTTCTGTGAGAGAAATGATATTATTATTTTTGATGGAAGAGAGTGTGTTTCTATAGTATTAAAGATTCTGGTACTAGATGATAAGTGAAGTTTTATTTCTGCTGGGAAAATTAGTTGAGCTCCAAATATTATTTTGTTATAGACTTGATTAATGGTTGTTTTTTTTTCTTAGATCCATTGCCTTAGATGAATAGTAATTATCAAATCTGATAGTAGATTGACCAAATTTCATGTCTGCCATTGACCAAGCAGATTTTAACACCAATTCTTTGTTCAAATAGGGAAGAAACTGGACTATTATTGATCTGAGAAAGATGGGTATGTGGGAATAGATTTTCCAATTGACCTTTTTTCCATTACTTCTAATTCTTGTAAATATTAGAACATGCTAGCTTTTCAGCACTGTGGCTAAACTGTCCGTATGTTTGTATTTTTAGTACTCATACTTTTTTATGTGACAACTATAATTTTTTCTGTATACCCGCATTTCAGTTTGTACTCTTTTAATCTTATGTATAATGTTTCTTTTACACTTTATTGCTGTAGACATTATTGGAGTTTTTCTCCTTGGGTCTCCACTGAAAATAGGTTTTTTGTAACTCAGCTGGACCAACCTTGTTAACAAACTAAATAAATAAATAAATAAAATAAATAAACCTGTGAGCTCTTTCAATGCCATATGAGAAACCTTCATGTAGATTGTATCTTTGATATCCAAGATGTCAGAAGAGACCATATCATCTCCTTCAATTTTTTCCGGTAAGCCAAAAATTCTTAAATTATTTTTTCTTTCACGATTTTCCAGATTATCTCATTTTTCTAGTAACTGGGTATTAATGAGGTATGGAAACAAACCAATTTGTCCGGGGACCTCTTAGGTGTGTAAGGGTTAGACAGAGTTAAAGAAGTGGAAGGGGGGGTTAGTTTGGGAAAGGATGTTAAGGAAAGGTTTGGGAAGATTTTGGAAAGTGAAGATTTAATTTAATATGGGGAGAGTTTGGAGGAAGTGAAGTAGGTGTAGGGTGGGGCTTAGAGGTTTTTATGTGAGAGTAACTGAGAAGGGGATCAGATGTAGGTGTGATTTTGCTATAGTGCAGACTTATGTCCAAGATCACATGTAGGTACTACTGTGGTCAGGAAGGCATTGGATTAATAGTTGTAAGTATGAATGAGGTGGGTCATGCTCGGTATCTAGTTTGGGTATGCTTTAAGGAGTTGAATGGGGAGCCTAAGGTTTATTTGCAATATTTTTTTTCCTCCTCTTTTGGTAGGGAAAGATCGGTTTGGAGCTGTGGTTGAGAGGTGTTGGATAGTTCAGGCAGTGGCATGGGTTGGCACTATTGTGGATAGGAGCTTCTGACATAGGATATATTATTAAAAAATTGGTAAGAAATTGCAGGCAACTGGTCTTCTAGTTAATTGAGGGGTGAGTAGAGAGCTTGTTGATGGGGCTCAGTAGTGTTAATAATGGGCTTCCATACTTTGTTAACCATTCTTTTATCCTTGTGGATTTTGTTATACAGTATTTTACTGTAGCATTGGTGGGCGGCTTGGTAGTCCCTGGGTCTGTGAAGTGGTGTGACAGACTTTCTGTTGCAGTGTTACAGGGGATGGGGCTTCTAGAGTCTTCATTGGTAATGGTTGTAGGCTGCCACAATTTCCATATGGCTGCTGTGGGTTTCTGGTGGTCATCTGAAGTGGTGAAAGTCTTTTCGCAGGCTTAGAGTTAGGTAGCCTTAATGGTCACCTGCTGAGCATGCGCAGTGTGGCATTAACCATTGGAAAAGGGGTAGTGAGAGCATGCAGGTGGTTGGTCCATGAGTGCAGCATCATTTTGACAGTCAGCTTTGGCAGGATGTCCAAGATTTGTCTCATAATTTTGGTCTGTTCCTCATAAAGCTGTGTTTTTTGGGATTTGGTGTTAAGCAGTAGGGACTGTTTTCAAGCTAGGTAGGATGTTGGCATTAGCCATTTGGAGGGGTGTACTGGGAGCACAGGGGTGGGTGGTCTGTAAGCATACCTCTCAACTGTCCCTAAGATTGACTCAAATTTAAGCTCAGTCTCTCTTAATTCCTCATAAAACTCATGACTTTTGTAGGAAATGTGGTAAATTATACTCAGTAAATAAAGGCAATAATTAAGAGTTATAGATTTTTTTAATTCACAAAAATGCATGTTAATTAATGTTCTTTATTCTGCCAATGTCTCAAGTTAATAATTCTAATGTTTTAAAAATGTCTGGGTTGTCCCTGATTTTAATGAGTTTGTACCTGATTCTGTTGAAATTTGTCCCTGATTGGTTGACGGATATGTCTGAGACTGAGGTATCCTCTCAACTATGTCTTTTGCACAAAGTCCAAGTTTTGCCTCATAATTTTGGTCTGTTTCTTATAGAGCTGCAGTTTTCTGGATTTGTTGGCAATCAGTGGGACTGATATCTTTGAATGATGATAGGAATGATGAGTGTCAGAAGTCGAGTACTTTGTTTAATGTATGGTGGCATGGAACCTTTTATTCTAGTAGCTTTTAGGTCTGAGAGGCTTGGGGTGCATTAACTAAGCATATTTTGAAAATTGTAGAGAAGTATCACTTAAGTGGGGAACAATACAATGCATGCTAAAACATACTTCCTTTTAGGGACAGTTCAAGGCCGCAAAGTACAAGGTTTGATTTTTCCCATGAGGGCCAGTTATACTACTACTAATATAAGATTTTTTTCCTCTTGCAATTTCACTTTTGACCTTTCTTTTTTGACAGCTGGCAAATGTGCAGTTTGCGGCAGAGTTGGGCGGTCATTGTTTTGCAGGCACAGTAGCTGTTTCAAGAACTGCTTACCAGTGAGTCTGTGGCAGGTAAAGAACCTGGGGAGGCAAGTTCTAAAAGGAGATGGCAGCCAATGAGGAGCAGGACGATAATCCTGGGGAAGCGGACACAGGAATCAAAGGATGCTGTGGCAGTGGATGCTGCTACCACTGGAGTAGTGTATGATGTGGCCGCAGGTAATGACATGTTGTTGGGAGTTTCTGTAGGCATGTCCGACTTGGTGAGTTTTGGGAATAGTCCAGGGGCAGGTGGGGTTGAGGCACATTGGAAGTCTGCTGAAGCTGCAGGCACTATGGTGGATCCACAGAGGGTTGCTGAAAGTGGGCAGGTGCAAGGTGAGGCATTCACTGGGGAGGTTAATTTAGATTTGTCTATAGGGGTTTTCATGTCATTCATAAGTGGGGTAGAGTCACAGCTTGATGTTGGGCTGGATTTTCGCATTTAGGTGAGGGATTGGTTAGCTACACAGGCCCTGAACCAAGGAGCAGAGGCAGTCCTTCTGACTTACTGTCCTCCATTAAAGAAAAGATTTGGAAGGGGGGGTATGTTGATGTCTTTGAGTTAATCGACAGAGATGCGGTTCAACCTTTTTTGGAATCAGATAAAGCAAATAACAGAGATCATTTGGTGGCTTTAGTGGCCTTGGGGCAGAGAAGAGTAGGTAGGCTGCAAGCACAAACATGGGGAAATTGTGTGTTAGGTTTCATATAATATATGGCAGTTTGGTTGGAGAAGGATGCTGCCTTGGCCTTATCAGTCTTGTCTTGCTTTCTCATGATCTGGAGGCTCAACGGTTATGAGTAGGGAACACTTTGTTGTGGTATGACCAGAGATTTCAGAAGCAGAAAGCAATGGATCATTCCTTTCACTCCATTGGAAGGTTAAGCACCCTGCATATGGCTAGCCACTATGAGGGATAGCATCAGGATAGTTAGTAGAGGGGGAAGATAGGAGGGAAGGTGGTGAGGGTATGCTGGGCCTTTAATGTGGAGCATTGCTCATGGGTAGCATGTAGGTTATTGCATGCTTGTTCAAAGTGTGCAGGAATCCATTTAGCTGCACAATGTGGTTTGTGGGAAGGTAATTTGGGTAATTCTAGTTCACTTTCAGCTGACTTGGGTAGTGTACCGTCTTCTTTTCAGGGGTTTCAAAATCTGTGGTGTAAGGGAATTTTCATGGCAGAAGGGGGGTTTCCTCTTGGGGGCAAGGAGAAGATCAGGGATGTATTCTCCCAGTAAGGTGTAAGTATTGCGGCATATGGTTGAGCAATTTCCTGATTTGCCACTTAGGAAGGAATTAATTGATATATTTTCCCGGGACTATTTTCTACTCATTACATCTGAGTGATGCCTCCAGATGCATCTCCAGTTACCTCCTACATTGGCATCTAGGCATCAAATATTGCTTGTTCAGATTTGCATTAATAATTCCAAAATCATGCTACATACAAGGTATCATATTATTTTTAAGCATACATGATGGCAAACACATCTGTTTTAATATTTGACCTATGTCAGTTAGTATTTGTTAGAATTGTAAGGTGATAACTTCATTTTTTAAAGGCTCAAGCCACGCCCACTGGGAGTTAAAGGTACACACTCAAAAGACCTGTACTGGAGGGAATGAGTTAAATCAAAGGTTGTGAGGGATAGAGTAGTCTGTAAGAATCTGTGATCAGTGAGGGGGAAGGAATATATTTTGGGGGGTTTGGTGGAAAAGGAATGGTGACTGGGTAGGTTATTGGACCCTTTTGACAGCCCTCCCTTTGGCAATTATAAGATCTCACTATTGGGTCTGGTTCCTAAGAAGTCGGATGATGAATTCCAGCTGATTCACCATTTGACGTACCCTGAAGGAAACTCAGTTAATGATTTTATTTCAGTAGAGGATGCCAAGGTTAGTTATGCATCTTTGGATGATGCTGTACAGGTTACTCAGGGTTTAAGTTTCCATGGTTGGTGAAGGTGGACATTGAATCTGCGTTTTGACTTTTGTTAGTACGGGAGGAAGACTGGCAATTGCTAGGTATGTTGGGTGGAAATGTTTTACTTTGACATGACTATGCCAATGAGATGCTCTGTTGCCTGCACTGCTTTTGAGAAGTTTAGCACTGTACTTCATTGATTGTGGCAAAAGCAGGTGGGCACGCAGAGGGCAGTGCATTACCTAGATGATTTCTTGATTAGTAGGCGAGGGGCTTAGAGGTGCATGGGACGGTATGTGGGAGCTTTTGCAGAGTTGTGAGGAGCTGGGGATCCCATTGGTTAGGCAGAAGCTGGAAGGCCCAGCTAAGGGATTGGATTTCTTGGGTTTGCTAGTGGATGCAGAGCATGGGTTGTTTTGTTTACTGGTGGACAAAATAGCACATTTGAAGGAGAAGATTGGATGGGTAGTGTCCAAAAATAAGGTTAGAATTAAGGATGTTATGGAGCTGTTAGGGCTCTTGAATTTTACATGTCAGGCAGTTCATCTTTGGTGTACTTTTTGTAAGTTGGTGGGCTTTTTTTAAAGGGGGGGCCAATCAAACATCATTGGGTTAGGATTGTAAGTTGATGCAGGTGAATTTAGCTCTCTGTTTGTCTTTCTTAGAGCCATTTTATGGAGTCTCCTTTTGGCAGATGGATTAAGTTGGTCATGGGGAATTGCAGTTATTTATGGATGCAGCAAGAGATATTGGAATGGGTACATTTTCTGGAGTGAAATGGTTTACAGCTCATTGGCCATCAGATTGGAAGGACAAGTGGAACAAGAATGTTGACTTTTTGGAGTTAATGCCAATCTGAGAGGCAATGGTGGTTTGGCAGGAGCAGTTAAGGAGAAAGAGGTTTTTTTTTTTTTTTTATTCGGACAAGATGGCAGTGGTGCAAGTTTTGCAAGTGAAGACTGCAATGTCTGAATTGTTATTGTTAGTGTTACATAAGTTGGCTTCACAAAGTTTGTTAATTAATTTTTCTTTTACAGGTGTGCATGTGGGAGGGGCTAGGAATGAGATTTCTGACAGTTTGTCTTGATTTCAGTTTTCCAGGTTTTGACAGTTGCTTATGGAGACAGCGTAAGAGATGAGGGCTTTGCCAGATGAGGTATAGCATCTTGGGCTAAAGTAACCAGATGGTTGGAGAAGCAGTCTAGGGCAGTGTCTACCTAGAAAGCATATGGTAGGCATTATATTTTGTTGTTGTATCTTTTGGCTTTTCCCGGTTAGGGGTCGCCACAGCGGAACTCCGGTCCGCTAATGATTGGCAGCAGATTTTTACATACCGAGTTGCCAGCCCTGACGTACAACCTTCAACAAAGGTACGCCCATTCACGCATGTCTCCACACAGAAGATGCTTTAGCTGAGAATCGAACGGGACAACGTCTTGCTGTGAGGTAACAACACTTCCGCAGCACCACCACTGCAGTATCATGGTAGGCATTATATGATTATGGTAAATTTATTTTCCATTGCCTGAGGAGGAGGGAGTTTGGTCCGAAGAACTATTATTATGATATTTGGCTTGGGCTTGAGGGAAAGGTAAGTCAGTGCATTGGGTCAAGGTGGATCCAGCTGTGCTCATTATATTTGCATGAGTGGCTCGGTTGTATGATTCCACTAAGTCCTGAACAGTTAGTCACATGTTGAGATGGTGGGGTAGACTGCTGGTGTGAATATGGATATGTGATGGACTTTGACAAGACAGGTTTTGAAAGTTTTATCGAAGGGTCTAGCTTTAATGGATGATGATTCAGTGGATTATGCTTTGTGGGTGACCTTGTGTTTATGGATGTATTTTAGAGCATTCAGAGTATCAGAACTGTTAGGTCTTTGGACTGGGGGATGTCACATTTTTTTTCTGTGGTGGTGCACATTTGGTTACATAGATCTAAAACAGATCAGTTAGGAAAGAGCACGCAAATAGTTCTTAAGAAAGATTGGAATGACTGAATATGTGGTGGGTTGAGCTGGGAGATTACTGTGGACCTATGTGGGGAGCCCTCAGGACTTGGTTTTCAGTCAAGATGGGGCAAGATTATAACAGTAATCAGTTTATATATGTGATAAGAAGAGCTTTTGATTGTATGGGCTTTTCAAGTGAGAAGATTTCCACTCATTCTTTTCACATCGGTAGGGCTTTGAATTTAACAAGGGGAGGCAGATCAGTTGAGGTCATTTAGAGGATTGGTTATTGGTCTTAAAATGCATTGGTTGTTTTTTTTTTTTTTTTGTTAGGAATAGAGATTGTTATCCTGGGTCATTTGTATATTCATTGGGCGGTGAAGAGAGCTTTTGTTAGGTCAGCTGCCAATGAACTGAGTTTGAATTGCTTTGGGTGGAGAGTTATATGGCATGGTATTAGGTGGAATCAGCTCATGGATGAGTTTGCATTTATACAGTCATGGGTGAGGCTTGGGAATAATTCCTAAAAAGTGGTTGATGTATTAAGATAAGACAGGACTTTGTTATGTTGAAGAGGTTATTTCTGGGTCTGTGCATTATGTGGTCCAAAATAATACTGCATTTATGTTGGAGGAATGCTGCCAATTTTATGGCATTAGAGCGGTCTCAGCCTTTTATTAATTGTAGGTTGGCAAGGCAGCTGGTTGTTTTGGGTATGCACACAACAGAACATAGGGACTTTGAAGACAGGAACCCAGTTTGGTTTAGAGACAATGAAGTGCACCTGCATATGTTTTGTCTGAACTTGTTTAATGCACTTTTAAGTTTATTTTTGGATGGTTTAGTGAAAGTCCTTCATTAAGTGAGGGGGAACAGCTTGAGTCAGGCTGGTGAAGTAGAAGAGGGGCAGGTTTGTCCCTCTTCCTTTCCCCCTCTTGGTGTTGGGTGTTGATGTAAGGAGTTTGGAGAATGAAAGTGAGTGGTAGGATAACACTACTTTGATTAGTAAGGTTACGTGAGCAGCTGTGGTGAGGATGCTGCTTATTCAGGAAGGGTGAGTTGGGATACGCTGCCCTGATGTATGGTTACAAGGAAGTTCATGTTACGGTTACAAGGATGTTTTGATTGACAATTTAAAGTGATGTAATAAAGTTATGTTATTAATACAGGTCATCAAATGCCATTGTGTTGTGATGTGTTTTATTGAAGAAGATTGGGACAGATGATTTTTAGTGATTTTCTTTAAGTCTTCTATCAATATCAGTCAAAGCATTTTCATGATCTGATACTTTAGTTTGTAGTTGTTCATATAGGTCTGCAAAAATATTGGTTTGTTTAAGACTATTTTCTTTAACTTCCAAAAGGTTTTCCTGAAATCCATCTATTTTCATAGATAAATGCTATTGAGTTGACATTACTTGATGTAGTTCCTTTTTAAGAGAGGAGTCTGTATAGTTGTTTTTAGAGTTGCACATCTTTACACAGGACAGATGAGATTTGAGAACAAACCAGTTTGTCCAAGGAGGGACGTCTTCAGTGTGTAGGGGTTAGACAGAGTTAAAGGGAATGGAGGGGTTTGATTTGGGAAGGATGTTAAGGCTAGGGAGTAAGAGAAGATTTGAGTAGATTTTTGGACGTGAATAGTTAATTTAATATGAGGAGAGTTTGAAAGAAGTGAGGTAGGTGTAGAGTAGTGCATAGAGGTTTCTATGTGAGAGTAACTGGGAAGGGGATCAGATTTAGCCATGATTTTTCTACCCACCCTCCTTTCCCTTCTTTAGGAAAATTTTGGATGTCTCCACTATAAACGTTGGGTATTTAGTTGGAGAAGAGGGGAATATTTGTCCCTCTTCTCTTCCCCCTCTTGGTGTTGGGTGTTGATATAAGGAGTTTGGTGAATGAAAGAGAGTGGTAAGATGACTTTGATTAGTAATAATAAGTGAGCAGTGGTGAGGACACTGCTTATTCAGGCAGGGTGAGTAGGGATAAACTGCCCTGATGTATGGTTACAAGGATGTTCATGATTTGGTTACAATGATGTTCATGTTGTGATTAACAATTTGAATCTTAGGATCATTGGATCATAGGAAGTTACTTGGCTATAGGTGCTGAGGCCCTTATAACCCTAGCCAAGAGTTTAGCCCATGTTTAGACAAGTCAGAACCCAAAGACCCTATCCAGCAGGGACCCAGTTGAAATCCCAGGGTGTATTTTTTTGTTTCCCATCCAGTTATCCAGGTTGTGCTTAAAAATGGATAACGAGGTACTCTGCTTGATGTGGAGAGGGAGTATATTCCACAGATGAGGGAGTCTCTGGCACACAAATCTGTCCCACTAACAAGTCCTATTGATGTCACAGACCAGGTTGAGGTCGTGTGTGTGGGTTACTCGAGTGGAGCTTGACTTGTGGATATGCAGCAGTCCCATCAAGGCAGAGTCTGAGATAGCTTTGTATGCCAGACAGAGGTCACCTCTGGGGAGTCTGTATGAAATTGAGTAGAGGGACAGGGCTTTTAGCATGTCTGTGTATGGTAGATGTTTGCGGCCCTGGATTCTCCTGGTGAGGAATCCCTGTTGTCTCTCCAGCTGTTCCTTGTGCTTTGCAAGGTACATGCCAAAGGGGATGTTGTACTCAATTGTTGGCCTCATAAGGGAAGAATACAGGGATGTTATGACCTCCTTGTCCCTGGATGAGATGCCCTTACTTATGAGGTGGGCCATGTAGAAAGCTTTCCATACAACAGAAGCAACATGGTGGTCAAAAGTCAGGTTGCTTTCAACCTGGTTGCCCAAATCAGTCATGGCTGATTGCATGCTTAGGGCATTGTTAATAATGTGATAATATGTGGGGACATCACTCTCCCAAAAGGGGATGATGAGGAATTTTTTGGCATTCAGCTTGAGGCCATGATGAGTAACCCAAATAAGAGAGGCCCCAAGGCTGATCCCTGGGATATGCCATTCATTACAAGGTCTACTGCTTGAGGTGGCTTCCCCTATTTTGATTAGGTGGGATCTATCAGTTAGCCAGTTTGCTACTCATCTGGTAACATATGGATTGATGCCTAGTTGAGAGAGTTTATCTATTATGCCTGAGTGGGGAACAGTGTCAAAGGCTTTGGTCAGGTTAAGGTAGGCGGTGTGCACCATTTTCCCCTTGTCTATGGCTTTGGTGACTATCTCAAAAAATTCAACCAGATTTAACAGACATGACCTCCTCTTGACAAAGCCAAACTGTCTGGGGTTGAGTGTTTAGAGGTTGCCAATGTCCCTGTTAATGAGGTCCATGATAATCCATTCCATGGTCTTGTAGATCAGACTAGATAGGTTGATGGGTCTATAATTTCCTGAATCAGTGGATGCTCCACCTTTATGAAAAGGGATGACAGTGGCTGTCCTCCACTCAGCTGGGACAAAGCCTGTACTCAGGCTTTGTTTGAGAAGGGTGCCTAATGGTGCTGCAAGTTCAAGCCTTAGTTCATGAAGGATGCAGTCTGGGATGTTGTTGGGTCCCATGGAGGCTGTATTTTTTGCCTTTGAGTGGGCAGTGGTGACCTGCTCCCTAGAGATAAGGGAGTGGGGGGCAGGTACTAGGGATGTCCTGATTTAGTGATGGGGTGCAGAGGGGTGAAGTTTTCACTGAATCTGTCAGCCAGTAGGTTGTCTATATCTACAGCACTTATGTTTGTGGTGCCCTTGACAACCAGTTCTGAACAGATCTGGGTGCTTCCTTTGGGATTGCAGACATATGTGAAGAAGGCCTTATGATTGTCTCTAGTGGATGTGCCCAATTTGAACTCAAAGTTGGCTTTAGAGGATTTCACTAGTGCTCTTAATTGTTGCTCAGGCTAAGGAGAGACTGCTTCCAATCGGACAACTGCTCCTTCTTGGTCCTTGACAACAATTTTTCCTTTTGTTATATAGTTTAATGTATTGCAGATGTCTGCCAGACAGGTATACTCTTCCTTGCGGAGGATGATTTTGTCCTGTTGGGTATTCCTGATTCCTTGCATCTATATAAATGTTTGTATAGTACTTTGATGTAGATTTGGACATTGATTCCAGTTCCTACAGAAGGGGAGGGGGCTGTGAAGCTGTTTATACCATCCCTCAGGTGGTTGTAATCAGCTTTGGAAAAGTTTTTGTGTTTGACTCTAGCTAGAGGGGAGTCAGAGGAGATGGTGACTTTGAAAGTGACCGCTTTATGGTCGGATCTTACCAGGGAGGATGATATTGTAGGGGTGCTGCAGTGGTTATTAATGTTGGTTAATAGCAAGTCCAAGATATAATCTCTTCTACTGGGGGTATCAATAGCTGTTCCAAGGCATTTGCATTGATAAAATTGAGAAATCTCTGGGCATTTGTGCTCTGGCATGAATAGTTTTTCCAGTCTATGGTTGGGTAGTTAAAGTTGCCCAGGATCAGGGCAAAGTTATGAATCTTGATAGATTTGAAGAAGTCCAGATAGCTGGAGTGGACATCTTGAGTCAAATTTGCAGGCCTGTAGCTAGCTCTAATTTGAATAGGGGTCTTGTCAACTTTTAACTGCACCTGGAGTGTCTTCTGTGTGTCACATTGTTTGATCAGCCTGGAGATGCATATGTCTTTAATATATATTGAAACTCCACCTCCTTTGGCTTTGCTGCAGTTTGGGGTCTGAATGTATGATAGGATGAGAAGCCAGGAAAGGCTGAGGTGCTCTCCACAGCTTTGAACCAGGTTTCTGTGACTGCACAAATGTCAGCATTTTCCAGGTGTATAATGCTTACGAGTGCAGTTTCATGTTTAGACTCTTAGTATTTAGCAGCATAACCTGTAATTTGCATTTTGTTGAAATTTTTATGTTGGTAGTATCTGCCTCGTGACTTTTCCTAAAAAAGGCCTGAAGCCCAAGTGAGACAGATGTAGGCCATGTCTATCAAAACATTGTGGTATGTCGATCATATCTTCCCAGGCTGTCAGGTACTGGATACTCCTGGAATGACACCAGAAACTAATCCAATTGTTAAAGTCAATCATTTTCTGTTTCTATTGAGGCATCATTCTGGGTGATGGTAGAGTGCTGCTTAAGGCTATGGACATACATGCCTGGGACACATATTCAGTCAGTTCAATCATGTCTCTCTTCATATAGTCCAGGGAGATACATCTCAAGTCGTTCATGCCAACATGGAGTATGGCAGAGTCATAACAGTAACTGCTGTTGAGAGACTTGAATGCGTATGTGATATGGTGGATTTGGGCACTTGACAAACAACTTACCATCACTTTCTCCTTATCCATCCTGGTGAAATGCACATCTGTCTGTTGTGATGCAATAAAGTTATATTATTAATAAAGGTCATCAAATGCCATTCTGGTGTGATGCATTTTATTGAAGGAGGTTTGGACAATGATTTTTTTAGTGATTATGTTTGATAGTCATTTTCTTTAAGTCTGCTATCAATGTCATTTAAACGATTTTCAAGATCTGATACTTCAGTTTGTAGACATTGATATAAGTCCTTGAGAATATTGGTTGTTTTATAAGACTATTTTCTTTAACTTCCAAAAGTTTTTCCTGAAATCTAGCTATTTTGATAGATAAATCCTATAGAGTTGACATTACTTGATGTAGTTCCTTCTTAAGAGAATAGTCTGTATGGTTGTTTTTAGATTTGCTCATCTTTACACGATGTAAGAATTATTCTCGTAGATAATTTTCCAGGAAATTTTTATCAGATTGATCTGAAACTTAAGAATAGACAAAAAGAAGTAGATAAAAAACTTTTGAAGTTGAAAAAAAAAATTATAACCAATTCTTGAACTTTTTATAATTTACTGTAGAGCTCTGAAAAAGAGCTGTTATCTCTGTGCCATCTTAGATCCGCCCCCATGTTGTTTTTCTATTTACACATTAGGTATAGTATTTCCTTCTTCATTTGACTCACTTTAACAGTCATTTCCTCATTAACATTCACAGCTTATTCAATACAGTATTTTTGGTATAGCTGACGCTCTCTCAGTTCTGCATTTTGACTTATCTCAGTTTCTCTTTCACCACACTACTCCCATACTTCGTTACTTTCTTCCTTATACATACTTGGATAATCAACCCAAAAATCTTCTTCCATATTACAGTTTCCTCACAACTTTCTACACTTTCTACTTTAAAGCTCATGCTCTCAACATTGCAAACACATCATGTTTATACATTAACAAACAAAGAAACCCACATTTCCCATGTACCAAAAAATACATTCCTAGCATCAAACATTTTTTTTTGTTTAATGCCGTGTGTTTTTTTTTTTTTTTGGTTTCATGCATATTTTAAAAACATTCATTCAAATGCATTCTAAATTTTATTTCAACATTTCTATTGTTCAAAATTGCAGACTATAAAACCAGATCTACCTGAGAACAACAAAAGCTCTAAACACTGACAACGAGAACACCAATACCGGAAGACAGGCAATGGAAATAATTAACAGTTTGAAATCCCGACACTGAAAACACCGACATGCGAAATGAGTGCGACTATGTAAGTATGCGATAGTGACAGACTTTAGGGTTAGGGTACTTGTAAGGTAAGTGTGCATTAGTGATGGACTTTAGGGTTAGGGTGCAGGTAAGATAAGTGTGCGATAGTGACGGACTTTAGGGTTAGGGTGCAGGTAAGGTAAGTGTGCGATAGTGACGGACTTTAGGGTTAGGGTGCGGGTAAGGTAAGTGTTCAATAGTGACTGACTTTAGGGTTAGGGTTTGGGTTAAGGTTAGTGCATAGATAGTTGTGCATTCAAGGTTTAGTGTAGGTTTGTAAGGTTTTTGGTATGCTTGTGTTGTGTGTGTGTTTTTCGGAAAAAGGAATTTGTTTTGTTTTGTTGACTGTCGGGATTGTGGTTTGTCGGGCATGTGCACTTTCATGTTTTTGAACTTTCAGTTTTGTGGTGTTGGTGATCTCATTGTCGGTGTTTTCGCCCATCGGTGTTATCAGGTAGATCCATAAAAATGTACCCAGGCATTTAGAAACACTGTGTCTGTGATCATGGCCAAGCCAGCATTATTCATATAACATAAATGCTGAGCACAAATGCCTATTATATATGGCCTGGCCACATGGTGCAGCTGTGTTTTGTAAATTACAGCCTCCCTGCATGTGGACACTAATTACAAAAATTCACTTAGTATGATGTGACAACATTTTCTGAATCTGAACCCTTGTTTCTCCATGGCTCCCCAAATACTGCCTTATCACAACTGTTCAGAAAAACTTTTGAACATGCCAGTGATTACAAACATAACTTCACAATGGAGTTCATTACCCATATGAATTAATGCTCACACATCTTTAACAGAAAATGACAGTGTGGTTATTTTTTCACCTGTACAATATGCCTTTCAGTTGCTTCTCCATTTTTTTATTGTTCTAACAAATACAACTGGACTCTGTTTTTCTTTAATAACTGACAGAGTCACTACTGTTCATATCTGCCTGTACAACTGTATATTATCACTTTGCTACACCTTAGCTACTGGTTTCAAAATACTTCCTTACATTAATGTCATCCATATGTTCATCACTTTCCTGATAGACCTAAGGATGTTCTTCATTCCACATTGCTGCAGTCCTAACTATTGGGTAGTCCGCTGTCCAGTCGGCCCGAATACCAAAGTATATGGCTGGCCAGGGTACTAATGCGCATGACCGACGCCATATCCTCAGTCTTTTGCCGCATGGTCCGATGCAGAAGCAATTTTATGAGTGCAGGTTGGCGTTCTGAAAGTTTCTGAAGTCAGAGTTTCAGACCAAATCAAAGAATATTTTGGTATTTTCTTGCCTCAGTATTTAACCGGATGTCAGAAAAAGTGAATAACTGTATTTCTTGTGGGAAACAGATACCTCATAGGGATTACCATACTTTGTGTATACCTTGTTTAGGGCCTGAGCACGACGTTGTTGGATGATTTAACAAACGCACTATTAAGAGAAGGTTAGACTGTGCCAGGTTAGTTTTGGGAAGCGTTGTAATTATAAAATGCCGCCGGAGCTCCGACGCCCGCGCCACCAAAAGCGCAAGGACAAAGCAGCAAAGCCTAGAGTGGAAGAACCGACAGTCCCAGACGTCGGATCTTTAGAAGGCTCAGTGGAGCCGGAGGTTTTGCCAGGTGTTTCTTTGGAGTCTCAGGGAGAGACTTTACTGTTACAGGATGTATCCTCGCAGGAAGTAGGCCAGGCTGAGGGGGCTTCTCAGGTGGCTGTTCTTCCCTCTCTTCCTAAGGTGGTTAGAGCCTCCCCTTCTGTTTCCAAGGCTTCTTTGAGTGGCAGGCCAGGTTTAGCTTCAGTGGGGGTTTCTCCTAGTGCTTCAGGGTCTTTGCCTAAGAAACATATGCTTAAAATGGCAGAGGATTTGATTACTATGATTAGAGGTTCTATGCCCTCCTGATAAGAGGCCTAGGGTGGAACCTGAGTTTGAGAGTTTTGAGCAATGTTCGGAGGCTTCTGAGTCTTCGGCTGAAGACTTGCAGGAGTATCCTCCTTATTCTGATTCTGATGTGGATGATTCTACTCCTTCAGCCTCCTGAGGATTTTTCATTTTCAGAGACTCTGCATTCCATGAGGGAGCATTTTAAATGGGAAGGTCAAGATTTCTCTGATTCCAGGAAGAGGCTTAGGGAATTCTTGTTTTACCCCAGCATAGGCCTTTAGCTATACCTCCTGTTCTGAATGTGGTGGAAGATGTTTTTGCAGAGGCTTCCCTGAATCCTGATTCTTTGCCTCCTGCCCCAGTTAAACCGGATAGGTACTATAGGGTGCCTGAAGCTCATAAGTATCTTTTAAGAGTCCTAGGGCAGACCCGAAACTGTCTCTCAGGGGCCTAAAGGTGTGAAGGCCTCTGTTGTTAAAAATCCTGTTCCTCCTGATAAAGAGGCAAGGGCTTTGGATAGATGGGGAAAGAAAGTGTATACTTCTTCCACTTTAGCCATGAGGGCGTTGAATTGTCAGTTTCACATGCTAAAATATCAGAATTATCTCCTTTCACAATTGAAATCTAAGGTGGATGCTCTGGCAGAAGGTATTGAGTGTAAAGAGTTGCAGGATTTAGTTCATGTGTCTGAACAGGTGGGTAAACATTCCTTGCAATGTGGTTTTGATGCTGTGCAGGCCTCCTCGAGGGTGGCTGCCACTGGTTCTGTTCTTCGTAGGCATGCCTGGTTGAGAGATCAGAATTTAGCTGAGCATGTTAAAACAAGGATTTTGGATGCTCCTTTGCAGTCTGATGTGTTGTTTGGTTCGCCTGTGGAAGCAGTCTTAAAGAAAATGGAGGACAAGGCTAAGTCTATGCAAACTGTTAAGGATTTTTGCAGGTGCAGCCTCCAAGTTTAGTAGAAATTGGCCTACTAAGGGATGGACTTATCCTGCTTATGATTCCCAGTCTAGGGGTAGGTCTAGACGTGGTAGGGGCAGAGCTCAAGGTTCTTTTAGGCCTAGGACAGGGAGTTCCCCTGCTCAGACTTCTGGTGAGGGCAGGGGTCAGTCCGCAGACCCAATGACCTGCCTTTTCAGCTGCCAGTACATTCTCGCCTGGCAGCACCTTTGGGAGGAAGGCTGTCTCTTTTCAAAGAAAATTGGGATTTAATTACCCAAGACAGATGGGTTCTGGATATCATTCACCACGGTTACAGGTTTTATTTCCATACCTTGCCTCCTTTCAAAGGCATGCCAGACATTCCTCCTCTACAAAGACAAGAGGCTCACAAGCAAATTTCTCTGTTGCTCCACATAGGGGCCATTCAGCCAGTTCCTGTGCCAGAAAGGGGCCTAGGATTTTATTCTCGCCTGTTCCTAGTAAGAAGGGGAACACGTGGAGGCCAATTTTGGATTTATCTATCCTCAACACTTATCTGGACATTCCCAAGTTCAAAATGTTGACGTTACAACAGCTTTTACCTCTGCTGGGCAAAGATCACTGGATGGTAACTTTAGATCTCAAGGAAGCTTACCTTCATGTGCCTATAAGACTAAGCTGCAGGAAGTATCTGCGTTTTCGAGCTGGAAATTCTCATTATCAGTTCTCTGCATTGCCCTTTGGCTTATCCACTGCGCCCAGAGTATTCACAAAGGTTCTGGCTCCAGTGATAGCTTACTTCAGGCTAAAAGGAATTCAAATCTATCCTTACTTGGACGACTGCCTGATTCTAGCTCAAGAAAAGACCTTCTACAGCATTTGGATTATGTCATAGCAGTGCTAAGATGCCTAGGGTATTCTGTGAACGAAATAAAGTCCAGTCTAGTACCCTCTCAAGACATGTGCTTTCTGGGTGTGAGACTGAATACAGCAGCCCAGATGGCCTTTTTAACCCCGGACAAACAAAAGAATCTTTCAAGTTACTTCCATCAACTATCTCTTCAGTCCGGGATGACTGCAAGGACAGTCCTTCAAGCCTTAGGGTTCATGGCATCTTGTATTCTGGTGCTTCCCAATGCCAAACTGCATATGAGGAAGCTGCAATGGTATCTCAAAAATGTATGGACACAGCACTGCCAGGATTTGGACACTGTCATTCAAATAATACCTTGCATTCAAAAGGAATTTTTGTGGTGGGCTCAGGAATGTCACCTAAACAAGGGACTCTCTGTGACCCGGCCAGAGGCGAGTCAGATTCTAACGACAGATGCCTCAGACATTGCTTGGGGAGCTCATCTAAATGGAAAGTGGATACAAGACAAGTGGCCTGCCAGACTACAGCATCTACATATCAACATGAAAGAGATGTTAGCAGTCCAGTTTGCATTAATGGCTTTCAAGGAGTTACTTCTTCCAGGGCAGGTGTTGATTCTAACAGACAACACAACTGTCATGTGGTACATCAACAAACAAGGGGAACACATTCTTACCCATTGTGCAGGCAAGCAATGATTTTATGGGAGACTGCGCTCAGCTTGCAACTAACTCTTCAGGCAAGGTTTCTGCCGAGCACAGAACTCCTTAGCAGATGTGTTAAGCAGACAAATCATGGATCCCCACGAGTGGAAACTGGATCTTCATGTATTTCAAAATTGACAGTGTCATGGGGAACTCCAGACATAGATCTGTTCGCTTCTCCACTAAACCACCAGCTGCCAAAGTTTTGCACAAAGAGGTTTCATCACACAGTTTGGAAAGTGGATGCTCTTTCTTTCAGTTGGAAAAATCTTCATGTGTATGCTTTTCCACCTCTGCCTCTTCTCCCAAAGGTGCTTCTAAAGGTCAGACAAGACAAGCCAAGGATGATTTTAATAGCTCCAGATTGGCCTCGGCAGCACTGGTATCCATTACTGAGGAGTCTGGTAAGGAAGCCTCCATGGCCTTTACCCTTGATTCCACACCTGTTGTCTCAGAGGGACGGTCACCTGCTCAATGTCAAGCTTCAATCTCTTCATCTAACAGCCTGGCATATTCTGTTTTGAAAGACAGCAGGTCTCAACTTCCTCAACAAGTTTTAAATGTGATCATGGAAGCCAGAAGACCTAGTACAAGGAAAGTGTAAAATGGAAGAGATTTTTATTTTGGAGTGCAGCAAACAATTTGGAGATTTCTGAGCCTAATTTGAGTGTGGCTCTTCAATATCTTACTGAGTTATTGGACAAAGGTTTGTCTTTCTCTTCCATTAAGATTCATGCTGCAGCAATTTCAGCTCACTATGATTGTGACCCACCATTGTTTTCGCATCCTTTGTTCAAGCAATTTCTTAGAGGGGCAAAGAATATAAGACCCCCACGTAGAGCTCCTACTCCTGCTTGGGATCTCAATTTTGTGTTGGAGAAACTTACTCTACAACCTTTTGAGCCAGCGGCTACTGCTGAATTGAAATACTTGTCATGGAAGACTGCTTTTTTGTTAGCCATTACTTCTGCAAGAAGGGTTTCTGAGTTGCAGGCCCTTATGGCGGTAGAGCCTTTTTTGATTTTTCATAAGGATAGGGTATCTTTACGTACTAATCCTTCCTTTATGCCTAAGGTGGTTTCTAGTGTGGCTTTAAACCAAACTATTCATTTGCCTACTTTTTATGCAGATCCCCAAAATAAAGGGGAAAAGATTTTGCACACTTTAGATGTACACAGGCAATTGTGCTATTATTTGAGCAGGACTAAGGATTTTAGGCAGTCTCAGCAGTTGTTTGTTTCTTTTGCTTTGGGTTCGCAGGGCAAGCCTGTGTCAAAACAAACTATTTCTAGGTGGATTGGGTTTTGCATTGCATTTTGTTATTCCCATCATGGCAAGGAGATTCCAGCTGGAATTAGGCCTCATTCCACTAGGGCTACTGCCACTTCTACAGCATTTCTGAGGGGGGTGGCCACTAAGGATATTTTGGAGGCAGCTACTTGGAGTTCAGTCCATACTTTCTCTAAGCATTATCACCTTCCTCTCTACTCTAAGTCTAGGGCTGGTTTTGCCACAGCTATTTTGCAAGGCATGTTGTCAGTTCCTGCTTCCTTATGATTTGCCAGCCTCCCTTACCTCTGCTTTGGGATTCTACCCAATAGTTAGGACTGCAGCAATGTGGAATGAAGAACATAGTACAGTTTTGTACCTACCATAAATGTAGATGTTCGAGGATCCACATTGCTGCAGTCCAACTCCCTCCTTGCCCTCTGTGTTTAAGGGTGGTTGTGTAGGTGAGGTTATATTCTGGTAATTTGGTATATATTGTACATATTTTTGGTGCAGGTATGTTTGGAATTTTTGGTTTTGGCCTTATCTTTTCAGGGTCTTCTGACATCTGGGGCAAGAAAAGACTGAGGATATGACGTCGGTCATGCGCATTAGTACCCTGACGTCAGTCTAATGCGCCCTGACCGACGTCAGCCATATACTTTGGTATTCGGGCCGACTGGACAGCGGACTACCCAATAGTTAGGACTGCAGCAATGTGGATCCTCGAACATCTACATTTATGGTAGGTACAAAACTGTACTTTTCTCTCTATGTAGCCTCTGTAGGATGCTGAAGAATTATCTGATTTCTCCACACTTAGCATTTGTGTCTGTATTTGTATGCTTCCATAATAATAATTTTGTCAGATATTTATTTCCACAAATTGTAGTCACAACAACTGATTCATTCTCCATTCCAGTCAGGTTCACATTGTCCAACGTATTGTACTCTTTCATCTAGAAGCAGCTCTCTGGCATCATTTGGAGGAAATGGGTAGAGGAGTTTCCCAGTGCCCTGGCAGACTTTCTCTTGACGATATGAATTCCACCTTGTGTACTGAAAAGAGGCTACTAGCATAGCGGGACAGTCTTGATTAACAAAAGATAGATAAATAAATTGTCATCCTTACTTTATGGACTACCCATTATTGCACATGCCTCTTCCAAAAATGTACAAAAATTGCAAATGTGCCTAGGAAGTCACTGTAGATACCTATATGTTTCTCCTAAAACTGAATATTTTAACTTATGCTGCATGAATCCCTTGCTGTGCCATTGTATTAACCAGAAACCTTTTAAATAGAATTTGTTCTATTTACACCATTTCAACTGCTGATATTATTAACACTCCACATATGTAATAGCACTCATTATTCCACAGAAGTATCACAATGTTTTGACTTAGTACATTTATATCATGCAAAAACACTTCATAGACCTTTTCTGTCATAGGCCTGCAACTTTGAAATTGTCTGTTATAATCAGTCATGACATAAAATATTCAGAAATGGAAAACATTACATGTAGCTGATTTACTTATCTTAGCTAATTATTACTTTTAGTAGGTTTGAATGCATCTTTCATTAATTGTGCTGTATTGAGATATGTTAGCTGTTGTACCTGAAGTTTTGTAACTGAGAAAACTCAGATTTATACAGTTGTGACTAAAAATGCCTGGTCAACCAACCTCCAAACAAACAAATACAAACATGTAAACAAAATGAGGCTCTGAGCAATAAATTCCAGTGCCAAAAGTCACTGACACTGCAAATGCACCTTAATTATAAATATGTAATACCACCAAATGTACTTCTTCAAGCTGTTTATGCAATATCTATGCTATGTATCAAACTTTTTAAAATTTGTGGGAGATAAATATATAATTGTGTATCTATGGACTGTATAATTTCCTATTGGTTGTGTTTGTTTATCCGACTATTAACTAGGTAAATTAGTTGATTCAATGGGATTATTTTCAGCCAGTTACACAAGATAAATTCAGTGAGTAGATACGGTAACACAAGTAAATATTTGATCAAGTATCTAGAATCTATTATGGCAGCATAAATTCTTGTTCAGTTTGATAGTTTCAAACTAGCATACAACTCTAACACATCATTACAGAGGATAGCATATTTTAAAAAAGTGACATGCTGATGACTCAGAGACAGACAACTTTTACTGAAATAATTATATTAGCCGCTTTGCGATAATTATCAAATCTAGTTATCCATAGCCCATTTCACACTTTTGTATGTGAGAAGTGGCTTCCATACATAGTCATGCAAGATGTTACTAATAATCCTTTTGGTTTAGAAAGATGCCCTCACAATGCCTTGTTGCATCCTGTTGCTTGACCAGGGCTCTGAAAATTTATTTATATGAGGATTTACATTTAATGCTTTTCTTATATTAATTATTCCTTATGTAGAGCAGAGTCAAAAGCCATAGCAAGAATAAGGTAAACAGCATGCACTGGCAGGTTTTCGGAGGGGGCTGCTATTCCTCATCTGACCAAACCACAAGATTCAAATGGCAAGATAACCCCTTAACAATCAGAAGAGGCTTTTTTCATTTTGGGTAAACTTCATTTTTACTCTGTTCATTGCATAGTATGTCAGTCAGGCTGATGGATGAAAGATTGTGAGTGTCTGATGTGACCCATCCCCAGTGTGAACTGATACCAGTGTAACCCTGAGCCATATGTTAGCATTGTGCTGACATAATGCTTATGATGCTTGTAAGGGGTTTAGTCAGGTCTGCAGTGATACAGTGAAGAAAGCTGTGAGGGTTGCTTTCTGGCCCAGTGTAACTTGAGATTTTAATTGCATATATGGCAGCAAGTTGTCATGTATGCAGTCATAGCATGGCTGTATCCCATTTGTCAGTTTACCAGCTTGACATGTTTATTTGCTTATTGTGTATCTCATGCTTTGTTGATCACTTTATTGCTTGTTGATAATGTTACATTTAAAACTCCCCTTTTCAGTTTTCGTCATTAAATTGCTTTCAACCTTAGAGATCAAGTGGAGTTCATCGTTATAAATGGAAAATTTGACAAGAAAATGCAATAGTGTCTATAATTAATTTCATATAGACCTATGTTTATGCCTGAGATAATTTTAAAAAGCTATGTGATATCCTTTTTTTGCTTTATAGTATGATACTGTTACAATTTTACCAAAGAAGTTTTTTTTATTGAATTTGCCTGTATACTTGTATCTTATAAGTATATGTTCATGAATGCAGGAATTAATGATATCAAAACCTCTTAGAAAATTTCCGGCATACTCTTCTTACTTGCGAGATGGACTTTTGCCACAAATGTCCTTTAACCAGTATTAGAATATACTCTTCCCATACCTTTCAACCTGGAAACATCAAAAATCTGGACAAAGGCCCATGAAAAATAGGTACAAATCTGTACACTGATTAACATACAATCTGCATACATACTTATGCAACCACGCCCACTCCAATGGAATTGTGGGACACCAGCTTTCATATGCAACCTGAAGAACAGACAACTAAAATATGGCCCAAGGGTCCCCCACAACCATTCCAGTGTCCCATTGCTTGGCTATTTCACCGCATTTACCATAAACACTGCAATGTACATTATGCTTTGCTTTTACAATGATTATTTAGATTTCATTCAAAACTTGTATTTTACATTTTATAGCACAAACACTAATAGACATCTGCTAAACAAAGCAATACATTCTCACAATGAAAATAGACTTAGCATTAAAACTTCAACGCCCTTGAATCTCACATTCATTGAAACAGCATTGAAACTCACATTCAAAAAAATGCATCTGGCCAGTGGTGGATAAAGATTACTTTTGGGCTGTTTTCAAATCATGGGCTCCATGCACACAAAAACATACATGTGTTCTTTGATACACCTTTCTGACTGTATTAAATTATATTCCTTGTATAATACAGCACACTTGTTAGAGCGCATTTTAAATTTATTGATTTGAACATTTTTCTAGTAAGCAATGAAACAAAATGCATGAACCAATAATGACAAAACTGCCCAATTCAGAACATTTCCATCATAAATGTCTACTCAAACTTCTGCAATCCATCAGTATTAGTAAATATGCACAATCTCTGCAGAAGTAAGATTCATCTAAATAATTCCACATTAAAGAGATCTGTAACTAATTAAGAGGTTGCTGCTAGCAAACAACTTTATATTTCATTGTATAATCTACAAGTAAAGTGTCTGCTGCCCTTGAAGAATAAACTGCCTATGTTACATTGAAATGATAAGCTAATAATATTTCAATAGGGAATGGATGGCAAAGTGATAACAGGTTCATAATTACTGGGTATCTCCACCAAAGGAGGACATTCTTAGGACTACAGCATCCACTCCCTTTAAACGTACAATACAGTACAATATCAGCAATCCATCTACATACTATTGGAGTAGAAGTCACAGCCTTCTGCAGCAAGAGCAAACATACTACCTTTTCTGCTACTAACAATGCAAGTAGACTTTGCATGAGCAGCATTAAACTTCTCTTTCCCTGAAGAACTGTGCAGCACAAGAAATCAGGAAAAAGCCAAAATGTATTGGGTAGGTGGGGGAGACAAAGGCCCAAAACTGGGGACACATTTTAAACATTGCTAGAATAAAATGTTGTGTGACCATGTGTTTCCTGAAAGAGAGGAAGACTGAAACTTAAATGTCTATCATTATTTAGTGAATTCAGTACTCACTGATTTGCCAGAAAACCACAATTTTTATTGTTATTTAATATTTGTTTACTGGGAAAGTCTTACATAGAACAAAGCCAATTTTCAGAAGAGGTTCTAGATGCATGTCTTTGTATCATGGGGATAAACTCAGATGAAACCCACACAAATACAGGGGAGACATGCAGACTTTAACCAGAAGACACTTTAGCCAAGAATCAAACCAGAGAACCTCTTGGTGAGAGGCAACAACACTACCACTGCACCACTACACCATTTGAATTTTAAGAGGAACAGACCAAAGGTATGAGCCAGACATTCTGTGAAAGTGTGTACAATTGAGAGCTACAACTCCATCAACCAGAAGTGGTGATATGGGTAGAGAATTCAGGCTCTTGTTCCTAAGGTACAGGGTTTGAGCCTGAGTACCCCCCCACACACACACACACACACACACACTACAGCTTCAAATGCTCATGGCAGAACACCAGTAACCAGCATCAATTAAATACAGTGTGACCAGTAATTCAATCACTTCTCACACAGTACAGCTTCAAATTTTCATGGCAGAAAGAACACCATGCAATTCCAATTACTTAAGAACCTGTCATGAGTTAAATACAGCTTCAAATGCTTGCAGCAGTAATTAAAATCACTAAATGCTACACTAATAAACCTAGTAAGAACCTGTCATCAATTAAATACAGTGCAACCAGTAATTCAATCACTTTTGTATGTAAATTCAAATGCTTGAAGCAGAAAGAAAAATGCTCAGTACAGCTTCAAATTCAAGAAAAATGATCAATACAGCTTCAAATGCTTGTGGCTTATTTTACTTGTCTTCCAGGTGTCCAATGGCTCACACACTACTCAGAAAAAAGTACAGTGAATCCCTTGAGCCTTCAGCCAATTCCGACAGGCTGGCAGGCTGCTCACAAAGCTAATGTCATTGTGCATGCCTCTGCACTTGATGATGTCAGCCCAAAAGGCAGGAACAAAAAAAAAAAAAAAACAGGCAATTTGGAAATTAATTGGCGCCACTCGGGAATCATGACACCCCATTATTTGGACCTCAAAAACTGGTAAAAACCAAGAAAATTGGTACAATTGAGAGGTACGACTCTCCCTATCATTTCACTCAGCTTTTCCCACATTTCAAATGACTGAAATCAAAATTCTCAAATTTATCAAGTATGTTCTACACTAAAGAGCATCATTTCACCCTATTAAAAATGGCTTCTCATTGTTGCTGGAGCAAGTTTCCTACTAAGCACTTTTACATTTAAGCATATTCACCACAGAGAATGCCCACCAGTACTCAATAAACATATTATGAAAGAGCAAACACACTCATACAGCAATAACAATTACATTCTGATCTTAAAGCCAGGTTACAAACAATCCACCTATAAAAATACTTTCTCAAAAACATTGCCTACCATCTAGAACAGCCTTTCTGTAGACATCACATTCAAAACAAACTTAACACATTCAAAAAATCATTCAAACAAAACCTCAGTAAAGAAAACAAATGCAAATGCTTTTGAAATGAAGGCTAACAATTGTTCAGAATATTGCCAGTATTTTTCCTTTTGGTTACTTTAGTTCCCATTGAATTCACAATTAACCTTGTAATAACATTTTTAGCAGGGAGCTCAGCAGTAACACTGACTAAAATATGTTTTATCCAGTCTTAAATCTATATTATCATGTAACCTCTGAAAATATAACACACTGTATGCCTGTGTGTGTTTGTGTGTGTGTGTGTGTGTGTGTGTGTGTGTGTGTGTGTGTGTGTGTGTGTGTGTGTGTGTGTGTATATATATATATATATATATATATATATATATATATATATATATATATATATATATACATACATGGACGTACTTTAAAAGCTCAAAGTTTCAAAACTTTGAATTGCAAATGGTTGAGACCATGAGATCAAAGTTTTGAAACTTTGAAGTATAAAACTTTTTTTTTTACATGTTTGCGAGGGGGCAAGTCCCCCTGCACCCACTACAACCCCTGCTAAATAAACATACCAACTCCGAGATCACACTACAGTGAGGAAAACGGTAAATTTACTGTTCCACGCAGTACGGTGATCTACATTCAAAATGTTTCAAGTTTCAAAATGTTGATCTTATGGCCTCAGCCTTTTGAAGTTGGAATGGAAGTTTTGAAACTTCAAACTTGTGAAGGGAATCCATATGTAGTATATATATATATATATATATATATATATATATATATATATATATATGGTTTACTATTGAATACTCAAAGTCACTGCTGCCGACTGGAATGTAGTCGAAAGGCAGTTTTCCAGTAAGCGGAATGCTGACTCAAAATACATCAAATACACTACAGTGAATGGGTAGTGTAGTGTGAGTATCTGAGTTCAGCACTGTGCACTGAGATAGCAGTTCAGTGAGGAACAGGGAATTAGCCCATTTCCTCACTATAGTATGATCTTGGAGTTGTATATATAAATAGCATGGGGTGTGCTGGGCACAGCTCCCCCATGGGGGGGTGCAGGGGGGGGCTTGCCCCCCTGAAAAATAGCAAACTGCACATACCGTTGACTATGGAATGTCACTCTACGTTAAGGTGCATAGCATAGGTGGTTGATATCACCTCCAGCAATATTGAATACATTGAACTATGGGTGTCATGTTGATGTATTCAGTTTTGACCTGGCTGCAATTTCATTGTACTGGATTCAGGATTTTGGGTCACGTGACTGGTCCGCCTATGCAGTTTCAAGTTTTCAATAGTAAACCTATACAGCTATATATATATATATATATATATATATATATGTATGTATCATAACAAATAAATGCAATAAAAATGTCATAATATCCAAAGGACAGAAACAAATCATATTTTTTAACATAGTTTAGTGTTTTCTTTATAAAAATTTAAAAATGTAAACTTCATTAGATATAAAACCACAGACATAGTGGGCTTCATATTAATTGCATCACATATCACAAGATGTAATTGAAACTAAAAAGTATAAGAAAATTTAAAAACATCGGTCTTCACAAAAACTAAAAACTTTGTGAGTGAATCACATTTATGCATCAACAAATGATGTTTTGTTTTTGTTTTTTGAACTTCATCAGAAATAAATTACATATATTTGAAACACATTTAAATACAAATTGTAAGATTATATGACTTACATAAACCATTAAAAAATTAAAATATATTACACTATTAATTACCTCAACAGCCATTATAAAATCACATTTTTAAAACTGGATTCATAGTACATGCTTCATTTAATCCTGGAAAACATGCAGCATTTAATATAAGTTGCTATTTCAACTTGCATACATCAACGTGTTCTTTGATAATTCAATCCTGTTGATCATTTTGAACTTGTTGTATTATAAAAATTGATTGTTAAAGTTAACTATATGTCTATAGAGAGCATTGACGTGGTCAGTATGGATGTCTGACTGAACAAACAACTGTTCCTCTAACCATTTTATACCCACATCATGGGGAAAAACTGTGACTGAATTCTTTACATCAGTGATTAAAAATATAACACTTGGTTGAAATTCTGTGCTATGTAACATACTTAAATAATGCCAAGAATCTTTGCAAATATAGACACTTTTATATAACCCATATAAACTAACTTAGCAATAAAAAATGTTTTTGATCTCTTGGCATCCACTATAGGTCTAAGGGGCAGGTTAGGCATATTTTTATGTATTTAGGGATGCCAAAGATACTAGCTATAATAGGTTTGTCATTTAACATAAATTCATAATCACATTTTGAAATCTGGCCTTGTAATAACATGTCATCTAACAATAAATTCATTTTCAAAAAATCAATATTAGTTTCATTTTTGCAATGGTCTTGCTTATGGAATTAATTTTGAAAAAAATAATCTTATTTTTTTTTTAGGGCCAATACTTTAGGCAAACTACTGGTGTGGCAATGGGGGCAGCTTGTGCCCCCATATTTGCCATCTATGTGATACTACATTGGAAGACTGAGTATATTCTCAATAGTGAATATAGTCATTCCTGGACATTATTCACCAGGATTTTGGATGGCATTTTTATCCTGTGGACGGACACTCAGAGTAAGTTACAAGAATTTCTTGTTTATATTAATAATACGGTGAAGTTTTTAAAATTTTTCATACTTTCAGTGAGCACAAGATATCTTATTTAGACATTGAGGTGAGAAAAGATCAAGACAATGGTAGCTATTGTTCAAAGATATATAGAAAACCCACATTCTCTATTTCTTATTTCACTTCACCATCTGACATCCCAGGTATTAGAAAAAAAAGTGGTAGTTAAATTAGTATGGGTTACCAGGATGGTGTCAGAATTGGAAGAATTTTATAGTGAATGTGATATGTTTTTAAATATGTTTTTAAGTAGAAGGTATCCTATAGTTTTCTGGAGGATATTAAGGCTGAAGTAGTTAATGAAGGAAGGAATGGAATTTATTCACCTATTCTTGGTTCTCCTGGAGTTGAGAGCACAATTGTGGAGGGGAATCAAAATAAATCAATATCTTATGGAAAAAAACAAATTATTTATTTCCCCATACACTTTGGATAACAAATAAATAGTTAAGTGTATTAATAAAAATTGGAAACTTGTTTTATGATACTGATATAATAGAAAAATTGGAGTTGAGGCCATAATTTATTTTTAGAAGAAATAATGCATTCAAAACATATTTGGAAGTTAGTAAGACTCTAACCCTAAATACAAATAAACTTCAACAAGGAAAAACTAAATGTGAAAGTTGTTCCCAATGTTCTCATATAATTCTGGGTGACAGTGTTTGTATAGGGAATACAGTATATAAAATACATGGACATTTTAAATATTATACTAAGCAAGTGGTATATATGGTGAAATACAAGTTTTGCCCAGCACTTTACTCTGGGAAAATTTCCAGGAGATTTAAGGACCAAATATAGAAGCATTTACTAGACAGAAGAAAAGGATAGACAACTAATGCTCTGTACGGACATATGGTTAACTTTAACAACCATTCTTTTTTTTTTTTGTTATAATAGAACTAGTGGAAAATGATCTATATGGTAGGATTTTCAAACAACACCTTGATGTACGTATCAGAATTGAAATGGCAACTTAAATGCTACATGTTTTCCACAACTAAATGAAGCATGTACTACAAACCCAGTTTAAAAATGAGATTTTATAATGGCTCTTATTTATTTAACATTTGTTTACTGGGAAAGTCCAAATTGAAATGAGTCAGCTTTCAGTGGAGGCCAGGGGAGAAACTCTCTAAATGCATGTCTTTTTAATGTGGAAGAAAACCGGACCATTCACAAAAAAACCCACATGAATGCAGGGAGGACATGCAGATTCTATACAGAAGGCACTCCAGCTGGGAATCAAATCGGAGAACCTTTTGCTGTGAGGTGACAATGCATACCACTGCACCATCCTGAGGTAATTAATGGTGTAATGTCTTAATTTTTTAATGGTTGATTTAAGTCACATGATCTCATGATTTCTATTTAAATGTGTTTCAAATGTGTGTAATTTAGTTCTGATGAAATTCCGATAAATATAGGAACACAAGCTCTCAACTTGTACAATAAAGTTTACTTTTGGTTTTTATCTGCTATCTTTTGGTTGTAAGCCCACCAGTACTACAATGGGTTTCCTTGGATCAATCCATAATGTCAGTATCATGGAGTCCATGGAATGTTAAGCATGGTTAGATGATCCAGTGCCTCCAAGGTGGTGACATTGAACACCATCGGGCGTGGCAGCAGAAATAAGAGCCTTGTGCAGATACTCATTTACTAAAGTTGCAGGAACTTCTGGCATTCTTTCATACTTTCATTAGTCTGATCACAAGCATTCATCTGAGATCAAATATACAGTTAGCATATGCCTGTTGTTCAGCATTTATACAGTTTGGATCACTCTGCCATTTGCATCATTTGCATACCGTAGGATGCCCGTTGTGATAAAGTTGTTCATTAGCATGTCATTTTACAGCCATTAGTGTATACTGCACTTAACTGTGCTGTTCAGTCTTCTCATCTTGCTACATGTGGGGTTCTGAATTGCACATACTTTGCACATTGTCACTTGTCATGCAAATTTGTATAGCACAATGCTGGAAAGTTATCTGAATCCACCCTACTGATTACTGTTTTCCATAGAGAATCCCTGCAAGCATAATTTCTGTTAGTTTAGCAGCAGTGATTTAGAGCTTTGGACCTCTATAATCTTTTCCATGGTTGTATAATTATAGACTAATATAAGTAAGACAGTATGATTCAAACTTTCATACTTAAAAAGGTAGAGGGTGTTACTCTTGAAAAAAAAAAAAGAAAAAAAGAAAAAATATATATGTATATATATATATATATATATATATATATATATATATATATATATATATATAAATATATATATATATATATATATTCATATATATATATATATATATATATATATTTTTTTTTTTTTATCCTGACACAACTATGATTGTTTTCTTTTGTCATTTGTAACCTTATCTGGAGGCTACTTAGTGTCTAGTAGAACCAAACAGATAAATATATTTTGCAATATACATTTTATAGCATGTATTAAGTGAAAAACATTTTGCATGAAAAAGTAAGAATATTATCGTTTGCTTTACATTTCTACTATTTTTGAGTGCACATGACAAAATATGTGAAAGACAACTTGAACAAAAACAATTCCAGAGCATAATTTTCTTATCATTGTATGCACACTGTGCAGTGTTAAACATTTCTATTGAAAATGGCAAGGGCCTTTTGATCATATTCGTTTTTCATTGCAATAATTAAATAATATCATCCCTACAGAAAAAAACATTTCAGGACAAGTCAAACATAGTATTTTTTGTGAACTAACTAAAATGAAACATTGTGCCATAATTAATTCTGTGTTGCTATAGCCCTATGTGTCCATAAGCATCACAATATAGTGTTCAGTGATAAAAAGTTCTTCTGCTTCATTACACACTGCTCTATTACTACTTGTATTTCCTACTGGTAAAGCAGTCCTCACAGGATTCAATTTCTGTCGGTAGCAAGAGAGCTTTGGTTTACACTCTCTTTAATTCCTGGATATATAACTTACCAGGGGTCATGACAATGCTGTATATTTATGCAAGGGGATTACTCCTATGATGCTTTCATGACAGTAAGCTGTCATTGTATATGGTAAAGCAAAGACATATGTGGCATGATGATTATATTTCTTTCTGAATCTGCATTACAAAATTGCTCATGGACTGGTGCATGAGTGAAGGTAAAAGCAGGGCATTGTAAACATAGCACGATGTGGAGATTATTTGGATGATAATTTTTATTCCAGCACAGAGATAGGCTTCATAATTTTATGGGCAGTTTTCAAATGTACAATGTATAATGCAAACACATCTCTTTACATATAGTACTGGGTAAAAGTGTTACCATTATTCTGTCAAATTGTGTAGAGCAGTCTTTTGGTTTCAGCATGATTGTTTTTGTTCCTTGAGATAGTCTCTCTGAAATTTTTCTTAGCAAGTTAAGAGATGTGTGTGTGTGTGTGTGTGTGTGTGTGTGTGTGTGTGTGTGTGTGTGTGTGTGTCTGTGTGTGTGTGTGTGTGTGTATAAATATATATATATATATATATATATATATATATATATATATATATATATATGTGTGTGTGTTTCTATACAGCTTTAAAAGTCCAGCAATATGGTGTGAATAATCACAATACATAACAAGAAAACGGGATACTGAAACAAGATAGTCACAAAAACATGTTTATTACAACACAAAGTGGTGAGTGCTTCGTTCCTTACTAATGACCTAGAACTTTTCAGATGTCTGAAGAAGTTCCAAGTCATTTGTAAGGAACAAAAAACACTTTGTGTTGTAATAAACAATCTGTAGTGACTATCACTTCTCTGCACTACATTTTGTACACATATGTGGATATATGTATATGTATGTGTGTGTGTGTGTGTGTGTGTCTATATATATATATATATATATATATATGGGTCCTCTAAAATACATTGACTGTATCTTTGGTTGACATCTGTATAGTCGATTACACAGATGGTTGACATATGTGTGAGATTGACAGTCTTCAAGGGTAGGGAATTAGCGTCTATATCATATTATCGTACGATGTAAATAGCAAATGCAATTTCATCGTACTGATAATATCAAAACAACAAAATATCGAACAAATGGAACAGCAAATTATTTCCCAGGGAAAACATTCGCTGCTCCATAAAAAAAAAAAAAAAAAGAAACACATAACTGAGCTTGAAGAATTTGTAAGATACCTTGAAACTGCTACAGATTATCCTTGATTTACTGCTAGCATTTCTCCATCCCAAATAGTTTTTTTAGATGTCAAGCTCATTAAAGGAAGTAATAACAGGGTCTTGACAAATGTCGATAGAAAAACTTGCAGAAGATATAATCTTCTACACAAAAATAGCATGCATCCCCCTTATGTTTACAGGAACATTGTGAGGAGACAATGCATGAGATTATCTAGGCTCATTAGTGAACAACAGTGTTTTGAGAATGAGGTTTCTTACCTTACTTGGAAATTAAGAGATAGAGGTTATAAGGAGAAAGAGGTTGCATCTATTATTAATGATACCATTACACTTAGACAAGAATGAGCTCTGAGGGAGCAGCTATCCATGAGATTGTGGGACAGAAAAGTTCTAATAAGGAATGACAAAGAATATCTGTTCCTATGTTTATTCTTGTGATATTAATGCTGTGTGTAATATCATAAGATGAAACTGGCTGATACTGATGACAGAGGACTGAATAAGACAAATAGTAGGAGAGAGTCTCAAGTATTTTTTAAGAATAATAAATCATTGAAGAAAATGCTGTGCTATGGGGCAAGAGATAATATACCTGTTTGAACTACACTGATTGGGACTTTGCTGTGTAATAATTGTGCATTCTGTGATTATATATCTGGTGAGAATACATTTGTACATCCAAATTTGGGACAGGTTTTTACTCCTAGATTGCATGCTGATTGCCTTGGTAAAAATTTAGTTTACCTTGTTATTTGCAAGATATGCCCTTGCTTCTATGTAGGCAAGATGACATGCCCCGGAAAGAAAGGATCAAAGATCATCTGAGTGAGGCTCGCAATATGAGGGTTTCAAATGCATTGGCTAGGTATGTCTTGAGCAATGACAGCAGTCATGTTTTTAAATTTATGGTTCTACAGTTCATTATTCCGAATAAGAGGATGGGTGATTTAAATAATAAAACTGAATTGAGCGAACTAAGATGGATAGTAAGGTTACAAGCCGATAATGAGTTTGGCTTAAAAGGCTCTGTCTCTTTAAAGCCAGCATTGAAATTCCAGCTAATTAAATGAATGAAATAAAGATGTATATAATAAGTTGATTTGCCTGTACTATATAAAGAGCGGTGATTTTAAATTAGGTCTGATGAAGTGCTATACCAAGCATGAAAGCGCTTACCTGGTTGATTTGTATTGCATTTTAGCTTGGTTGGTTATTTTAATAAAGTGATTTATTGAAACCTTCTGCTGGATATCTCTTTTCAATATCGTATCAAATTATGTCCTTTCCTTGAAAGTTTGCAATCTCAGAGTTAGCATATATAATTAGCAGAAGATGTGGTTGGCACAGCCCTCCACATGGGGGTGTGCAGGGGGGCAAGCCCCCTCCTGCAAAAAACAATGTTTTAGTTTATTTTCTTAGGTGAAGTTTTGCATGATAGGAGATTTTTGCCTGGTATATACATAGTAGCTTGTCAACATTTGCAAAGCTGACCTTTTGTGGTCGATTTGTGAACTCATTCATTTTCAAGAGACATATATGTATGTGTGTGTGTGTGTGTGTGTGTGTGTGTGTGTGTGTGTGTGTGTGGTTGTGTGTGTTTGTGTGTTTGTCAAACATTTCTTTCATGCATTATGAACAAATTATTAGCTATTCACACACACACACACACACACACACACACACACACACACACACACACACACACACACACACACACACACACACACACACACACACACACACGTGTGTGTGTGCATTATCTACTTAAATTTTACATATATATATATATATATATATATATGTGTGTGTGTGTGTGTGTGTGTGTGTGTGTGTGTGTGTCTTATGTACAAAGGTGTCAGATGGTGCACTGAATAGCAATCTATAAGACTGTGTTTTTAGGTGGGTAAGGATCTCAAATCAAGTCTATTTTATTTTTATTTTTTTTCCAAAAAGTGGAATTCCAAATATTTCTTTAGTAAGGTGATTAGGATCAGGTTGGGAGAATGTGAGTGTGCGTTAAGATCAGGCATGTGCTATGTAAGGTTTTATAGTGTGTGTGTGTGTGTGTGTGTGTGTGTGTGTGTGTGTGTGTGTGTGTGTGTGTGCTGCATAGGTTTAGAGTAAGGTCTAGGTAAGGGGTTTAGTTTATTTGTGTGCTACTTTTTCTGGCTTACTGCTAAAGTAAGGGTTAAGTAAGAATCTGTGGTATGTGTATGTGTGTGTGTGAGCTCATGCATGCACATGCAAGTGTTTCAGGTGAGCATTGAGAGTAAGGGTCAGCTTATCAGGCAGATGTAGTGGTGTGCATGTTTGATTGTGTGTGTTTGCCTGAATATCTTGTGTAGTGGTACTGTTAGGGAAAGGGGGTTTTGTAATGTAATGTGTAAGATTAGAGTTATGTGTAGGAGAAGGTTTAGTGTTAGCATCCGTAAGTAAGGAGAGGCAGTGATGATAAGAAAAGTAACTTGGATAAAGCCTGAACTGAATATATACTTATGATGGAAGAATGCCAGTGACATCATTGCCTATGTAATGGGTTATGAAAACAGAAGATTGTTTTTATTTTCTCTGATTTTGTTGGGAAATAATCTGCACATTTTGCACATTTACGACATGTAAAAAAGTGTAAAGACAGCCATTATGCATCTATTCCGTGTTTCTTTTCCTTTTAAAAGAGAAAGCATTATACATTCTTCAGCAGCAGACATTTTAAGCTATGAACATGAATACGTGTTGTTGTGAAAGCCTTTTCCTTATATAGATCCCAGAAAATCAAAAGGATAATGTAAATCAAATGTTATCCTGCTGGAGCTTTTCAATGAATTCAGAACTCAAAGACTTGACCTAAAGTTTTGTGGCATGAATATTCATAATGTTGCTTGATTCATCTTACCTCCATATGTCTGCACTTGTAGCACCTCTGAGAATGATTCAACAAACCCACTTCGTAAGCATCTTCCTGCTTGTAGCCCTCTTCTGTCTCCTCTGATAGTTCATTAGTGCTCCCTGACTCCATGCACCACCACATGCATCCTTCCATTCCTGACCAGCTTAGTCACCTCCTCCAGTGAATTACTTAATATGGGCCCCATGGCAGGTTTCTCTGAGATCTGGACTCTTGTTTTTTGTCATTGCCAGAGCTCCACCATCCTTATGATGGATTGTTCAGTCACCTGAAACCATTCATTATCTCCAAACTGGATCTTTTTTACTTCTTGCCCCAAGTCCCTGCATCTCTGTTCTTCAACCGTTCCCATTTCTGTTCAACCTTCTTGAAGACTTCCTCAATCTTTTGTCCCTTTTGGGTTCTTTTCATCCTATATAGTTGGGTGAGTCTTTACCTGCTCACTACCTTTTTTTCTTTTTTTCACTGTCATGATAACAGCAGATGTTATCCTCCTGTTCTCCGTCTTCCCTCACTCTTCCTTTCATAGGTTCATAGGTTGGTACTAGGCTATCGGCCCTAGGGCCTATACAAGCCTAGCCATAACAATTTCCTGGCTACTTCTTCCCACACTATTTACTTCCCTGCACCCCTGTCTAGCAGGGTGACTGACGTGATCCCCAGGGTGAATTTCCTTTCTCCCATCCAATCATCAAGGTTCCTTTTGAAGAGAGCCAAAGAGGCGATCTGCTTGATATGTATGGGCAGTCTATTCCAGAGTCTGGGGAGTCTTTGGGTCAGGAACCTATCCCTCCAGCATGTTTTGTTTCTTGTGATGACAAGATTTAGATCCCTGCAGTGTGTGACTCTGAGGGATTGGGATTTCTTTAAGTGTAGCATGTCCAACAGCTCTGGATTTGACATGGCCTTGTATGTTAAGCAGAGATCGCCTCGGAGTAGATGATATGTGACAGAGTATAGCTGGAGTTTTTTAAGGCGGTCAGCATAGGGCATCTGCTTTAGGCCTGTGATTCATTTAGTGAGGTATTTTTGTGGCCTTTCCAGTTGTTGCAGATGTTTTGAGAGGTACATACCAAATGAGGCATTGTATTTTATAATGGGTCTAATGAGGGATGAGTACAGTGGGACAATGACCTCTTTTTTTCTGGATGAAAAGCCCTTAGTGATGAGGTGTGCCACATTGAAGGATTTCCTGACTGTTGTGGTGATGTGATTATTGAAGGTGAGACCACTGTCCACCTGTGTCCCTAAGTCTCTTATCACACTTTCGGTGTTTAGTGTACTGCCACCTATGTGATAATTCACGGGTACATGTTTTTTCCCAAAGGGGATAACTACACATTTCTTGGCACTGAGCTTGAGCCCATGGCTCTGGCACCAAGCATCTGTTTCTTTAAGGCCCTTTTGTAGAGTATCTTCATCATTTGGGGATTCAATAATGGCTCCCAGTTTACAGTCATCTGCGAACTTTGTTAGCAAGTCCCTTAATGTTGGCCTGTACTTCAGAGAAGTAGATGCCAAAGAAGAGAGGTCCCAGGACTTAACCCTGAGGTACTCCACTTGTCACTTGTCTGAAGCTGGATTTGGAGTTGGCTACTTTTACAGTGTGGGTTCTGTCAGTAAGCCAGTTGGCAACCCATCGAGTGACATAGGGATTAATGCCCAGCTTAGTAAGTTTATCTATGATTCCAGAGTGGGGAATGGTGTGAAAGGCCTTGGCAAGGTCCAGATAGGCTTTGTGGACTGCCTTATCCTTGTCCATGGCTCTGGAGACTGATTTGAAGAATTCAATAAGGTTCAGGAGACAAGATCGGCCCTTCACAAACCCAAACTGGGTGGGGTCCAGTGTGTTAAGGTTGCTAATGTCTTTGTTTATAAGTTCCATGATAATACATTCCATGGCTTTGCAGATCAGGCTCGTCAGACTGATCGGGCAGAAGTTCCAAGGATCCAAGGTGGATCCCCCCTTGTGGAGTGGGATAACTGAAGTGTGCACCACTCAGTGGGCGCAAATTCTGTGGTGAGGGTATGATTAAACAAGACACTTAGGTGAGGTGCCAGTTCATTTTGTAGTTCATGTAGTACACAGCCCGGGATGTCATCTGGTCCCATGGATGCTGTATTCTTAGCATTGGAGAGTGCGTTTTTTACCTGTGTGGCCATTATTACCAGGATTTGTCAATCTTCCAGTATTGAGATGGGCCATTTAGGGGGTAATCCCCACCCCATGCTGTCTATATACAGCTTTGTCTCCTTTTGTTATTTCCTACTCTATATTTTCTTATTTGACAAACTATTCTGCTACCATATGCAGATCTGATACTGTTCTGTGAAGCCCCCCCATTCTCTTGCAGATACCACATCCTGCCACCTGAAACATTTCTTAGCCATTTTCCACAAAAACTAAGAAATTCAGAAATCTCTCAACCCACTCTAATAAGCTATCTTTTACCGCTCTTTTAAGTTTTCCCAGTGTTGTATTATTTATTTATTTATTGACATTTGATTACTTGGAAATTCTGACTGCATAGAAGCCCATTTTCCTTTGAGGCCCAGTGAGAAAAGCACTTAAAACATTTTGAAAACAATAATTTTACAGTCTTTAAAAATAATAGAGAAACAACTACAGTTTAATTATAATAAAGACAAAATGCAAAATATTTTCCATATGTCTGTGTAATGAGACAGTTTCACAAGTCTTACTTTCTACTCAGATAACAGGCAAACGCCAAAGAACATAATTGCTCTTCTACCTTTTCTAACCTCAGTGGTTAAGCTAAGGATAAGATTGAAAGGTATGAATAGTATGCCTTATCTGTCTGAATGCTCTGCATTAACTATGAAAAGAAAAATAAGATTTCAAAAGTCTATGTATATAGAATTCATTGTACAATTAGCCATTCCATAAATCAGCAAAATTTGCAACCTTAATGCAGTCAACAGATGTAAATCAGCAGAATAAAAGCAGACAGTTCTCATTGCATCTTTGAATTGATAGTTAAAACAAGTTCCCCCAATACATTATGCCTCAGACCTATGTGTAAATGTCATACACTCTTTGAATGTCAGGAATGCCAATGTACTCCATAGATCTAAATTACTTTTGAAATTGATTGTTGTGCCAGATACCATAATATGAATTGTGCATGAACAGTTGTACTCACCAGTAGAACAAACTTATAATTGTTAAATGTATACCTACCACATTATTAGTAAGTTGTTATAGACAAGATTAAATGAAAAAAATATATATTATCACAATGTGAAATAATAATGCATCAGGTATTTAGCATGGTACTGAATATGGTACAGACTATATATGTAGTACTACTTCTGGACTTAATGAAGACTCACTTAAGGCATGGGTGTAGAGCTTCTGTGCAGTGAAATATATTACTGTGATATTACTTCTGACTTGGTGATTCCATACAGCTGTGCTGTACTCTATATTCCCTTACAGAAGGATCTCAGAAATGGTTAGCACTTTCTGTTTATGACCTGCTTTGCTCCTACATTGCCTTGAGTGATGATTTGGAATCTGTGACAGGAAGTCAGTTCTTGATCCACCAAATACATACATATATACAACTATTTCAAGCATAAGCAATGATAGATTTCTAACTTGCCAATATACCAAAACAGTTGTTCCCATATTAAGTGTCCAGTCTGTTCTTAAAAATATCCAAACGAGTGCTTGCTTTAAAGTAATTTTATAGTCTATTCCATGCATTGGCTACTCTTTCAGAGAACTGATTAATATCCTTCTCATTGTTAAAGAATATTCTATATAGGTTGTCTGATGATCCTTTACTATTTTTTGACAACCCCAAACATTCCTAGAGGGAGCTATCTCTAAATGCCCTATACACCTGAATGAAGTCTCCTCTTATATGAGACACTGCACAAGTTCAGAAATTTTAGCCATTCATAATAACTTAAATTTTCACATCCATAGGTGCCCTTGGTATATTTCCCCTGTACTCTTTCCAGTTTACTCATACTTGTTTTCTTAAAAGGTTTCAATATTTTTATTCAATGCTCAATTTTTGGTGTAATGTAACTAATAAACAATGCCTTTATCATTTCTGATTTCCTAGACTTTATAAATCTTGTTATACAACCTAAAGTTCTATAATTATCATTAACCAAATGGCTGATATGATTAGACAAATTTAAAGCTGGATCTACCCATATATCCAGGTCCTTAAATGAATCTAGAGGTTAAATCACTTGGTATTGTATTAACTATTCAACTTTCAATTTATGTCCCCCAAATTACATATGCTTAGTTTTTTATTTATTTTTTGGCATATTATTCTCCTGTGCTCAAAAGGTCAATTTAGCTACGTTTATTTGCAGACATGCCCTACATGTATCACATGTAACCAATTTACCCATTTCCAAACCATCTGCATACAGACTATAGGACACCTCAGAACAGATAGATTTGAAAGATACAGTCTAAGCAAGTAAGGGAGTAGGACAGAACCCATTGGGGCACCATAACTGTAACCTCAAATTTCATCTACCCATTTGCTGTATCATACTTGCCACATCTTATTTGTAAGCCATGCAGCTATCCATCTTATCAAGAGTATATCAATACCTTCTTATTCTAATTTATTAATCAATGCTTTGTGTCTGACCCTGTCAAATGCAGAAGTTAAATCTATATAAATTACATCACAGGACAATTTTTCATACATAGCTGTTATTATAATCTTATAGAACATCATGTTACCAATAGTTTTTAGATCTATTTTCAAAAAATAAAATATGCTGTCATGTGGTTTCAAGACCCAAACTCTCCACTTCTGACAATAATTTATTCAGTGTAACCTTTCCCATTATTTTTCCATAACATTAAAGTAAACGTATTCATCTGTATGACTTGGTGGTTGTCCTACTTTCCTTTGTCTTAAACAAATGGTTTCCTATTATGCTTAATATCTTTACATAAATTTCCTTCAAATGTTTCTTGATCATGTCTCATTAAATGTACTCTAAGTGCTCAGGCTCTGTTTTCAGGAACATTTTTGGTGCTGTGTTTTCATTCAGAAAAATTATACTAAGTGTACACAGTCTACTCTTTGTGGCAATCTTTATGAATCAGCTTGAGATTTAAGGCTACAAGAAAATCAGGTGGAAAAATAAAAATTGGGGGAAATGGTGGGAGTTATGCTTGTGTTATCTAGTCACTCAGAACAGTGTAGACTTAGTAAAGGTGTTCAAAAATCCAACCCTGTCTCCCGGATTCAGTAAACTTCTGTGCAGGAATAGGTTATTCCCGCATGGAAGGGACCATTCCCGTGCAGCACGCCATACATATTCATGAAGGCATGCTGCCATGCTGTAATATGGACATGGTTCTATGTACGAGTGCAGGGGGTGTGTCTGAGAGCAGTGCTGTCACAATACACATGCTCCCTGTGCACCAGAATTGTCTTATGGCAATTTAAATAGAGCGAGATCACTCATTACACTTCTCAACCTGTCAGAGTAAGAAATTTGGACAAAGTCATAAGGGACAATTGTCACTACCAACTTAGAAAGTTGATAGAGTAACAGGTTTAGCATTAGTTTGAATTTTCTGAATGGTATGAAGTATATAATGCACACCTCACAACCTGTTAGAGTAAGAAATCTGGACAAAGCCATAAGGGACAATTGCCACTACAAACTTAGAAAGTTGATAGAATAACAGGTTTAGCATTAGCATGGGTATTATGAAGGGTATGAAGTAAAAAAACGCAACAAATATTTTTTTTTTCACATCTGCAATAAAGTTTAAATGTAGCTGCATGGGTGTGCCCGTTGCTTAGCTATGCTTAGCCCAGCTGAAACAGCACAATAAGTTAAATAGCAATAGATATCCAACATAAGCAATAGTTTAGCAGTTAGCGCATCTGCCTTGCATATAGTCATTCACAGTTTGAGCCTCACCAAAGCTGTTTCCACTTTTTATGTATAATCATTACAATTTTAATTTATTTGTATATTTATGTAGGAAGTAATTTATATTTCTCAACCAGAGTAGTGTATTAGTCCCAGATGTGAGGTGTCAGTGTAATAAAGTAGTGAAAAGCCCATACAAACACAAATGCCCCATACAGTATAGTCACACAAGAATAAATGTGATGAAAGCACATTGGGAGATGTCAGGGAAGGTTAACAAATTTATAATATGTAATGAATAATGAATCAATCCCATAGAGATGCAAGTCCAATAAAATAAAACATAAGCAATGCTAAGCATTGCACAGTTATGCTGACCGGGTATAAGCATTGTGTAAATATGAATGCTAAGCAATGAGTAGAGTAGCTAAGTGGATTTGCCCATAGGTAAACAGTGCTGAACGTGCCCCTTTAAGCACTGCCAACCTTAGCTAAGCAGGTTAGCCCGTAGCTTAGTTTAGCTCAGCATATTCAAAACCATCCAATCACGACAAAGTCTGAGAAATCGGCCATATTTAAACATCACAGGCAGGAATACAGCACATAACTGGTTGCAGCTCCCCTCTGTAGGCAGTATGGCAGGTGTTGGAGAGGGCATGCGCCTTCAGGTGCAGTGCTGTGCTGGGGTATACAGGAGTCCAAGTTCATGGTAGGACTCTTTGTAAAAAAACATGATGTGAGACTGCTGCAGGACCAGTACCAGAGCTCCCAATACAAAGCAGAAGCCTGGGAAAGTATCGCCCATGATCTCACCAGTGCAACTGGTATCCTTTGGACTGCTGAGCAGGTCAGGCACCACTATGCTGACTTGAAGTGGAGGAAGTGGGAGCTCTTGGAACAGAGGTTCCAAGAAGCAAGACAGAGGGGTGATGTCCCAGCAGTATGTAAGTATTCATAGCAATAACTATTTACCAAAGTCCACCCTGTGTATGTGATGGATAGGTATGCATAAATGTTTCTCTATTTTCATTACAGCTCCAGCTGAGTGGGTTGCGAACCAGGGACCCCATGCCAGCAGGTTGCAAAGGCTGGGTCGCGAGGCTGGTGAGTAATAATCTAGCTTGTACTATTCATACCAAATAAATATAAAGGAGTAGAATGTCACCTGGCATTATTAAAACTGAGTATGGTTTAAACTGAATAAAGCAGACAATATTACAGTAATAGTCTCATATAGGTCATATATTAATAAAATGTAATCGCCTGTGAATAAAAATCTAAACCCTGGACTGGTTGTGATTACTCTGGTATGGTATGATTTGAAATGTGTACAGGTTATGCATAGCAACTATAGCTCTGACAGCATTAAACAATCAAGTCTCATCTGACAAAGTTAGTGCCTCTTTAACACATGAGATTAATTGATATTACAAATATCATACACCAAGATCTGATATGTGAATAGTAATGTTGTGTTAACCACTGTTTTCCACGCTGTGCTATGTGAACAGGTATTTAATGTTGTAAATACAAGGTTCATAGGTTCATAGGTTCATAGGTAGGTACTAGGCTATTGGCCCTGGGGTATATACAAGCCCAGCCAAAAAGATACCCTGGCGTTTGCCACCCAAGAAAATTATTTTCCTGTGCCACTGTCAAGCAGAGCCACAGAGGTGATCCCCGGGGTGAATTTCCTATTTCCCATCCAATCATCAAGATTTTTCTTGAAGAGTGCTAATGAGGAGCTTTGTTTGATATAGATAGGTAGTCAGATTGTAAAACAAAGAGAGAATGAAAAAGAAATCATTCAAGGAAATAATAGCAGTTTCACAATAGCTCCCTGTGATTAAACACACACTTGTTATACTTTTAGCACACACAGGCACGGTTCGAATCCCGGGAGTGGTAGTAAGCTGTATGCATAATTTCAACTAGGATTTTGTGAAACATTCCCTCCACAGGTCTCCCAGTTAAGAGAAGGTATAAAGTAGCTATAATAAGGCTGTAGTTATACTGTGGCCAACACCCATGATCCAACCCCAAGTCTGCAAATGACAGCAAGATAAGTACATACACCAAGTGGTCTCCCCCAAGAAATATTTAAAAGCGTCATGCTGTCACAGCTACAGGTCCCTGCTAACAACAACCAGGGTGACTGATAGAAATCAAGGCAGAGTGTATCAGTAGCAAACACACACACACACACACACACACACACACACACACACACACACACACACACACACACACACACACACACACACACACACACACACACACACACACACACACACTATGAGTGAACATATGTAACCCTGACTATGGGAATATGGGTAGAAACAGTCTTGTAGTATTAACAAATATTCCCTCCACAGGTCTACCAGGTAAGAGAAAGTTCAAAGTAGCTATAAGAAGGCTGTAATTATACTGTGTACAAACATACCACTGCCCAACCTAAGGCTATAGCTGTTGCAATAATACCTGTAGAGTAATGAGTAGAGAAATGATAATTAAAGCTGTGACCACTGCAAGAATCTACATCTGTTAACTTACATCTCTCTCTCTCACCAACATTATCTTCACCAATAATCTAAACACATAAATGAATGGGTATGTTTTCCACCAAGCATACTGTTGGGACATGTGTCCTGTTGTTCTAAAAACATTGAAATGTATTCCAGTTAATGTTCCCTGTTTAAATACCATCTTTGGTGGGCTGTTGCTATCAATGTAACCTGCATGCTGATGTAATGCCCACTGTGGTTCCATATATGCATGTGTTCTGTTTGATATGCAAATGTTCCAAATGTGTTATATTGCGTTAATGGGAATACTCATGCATGCTGTTATAACTAATCCTGGAATGTGTTAACCATTACTAACCAACATATGTTCTAAAACTGCAACACCATAGCATGTCAGGGAAGGCCGATCCCAGAGGATCCACCTGTCCTGCCTCATCTGGCCGTGGCAGCTGGGCCTCAGCAGATGTGGGACCCCACCCAGGGACCTTCTTGTCTGCTGGTCCTGCACCACCTTTGGGTGGAACTGCCTCAGGGGATGGGACATGGACAGGATGCTGTCACCCGAAGCCAGGTCTGGGGTCAAGTGCATAGCGAGCTCCACAAGGAATTTGAAGATCTGCTACTGCAGCTTGAGGGCCGCATGGTGCATTTTGTGGGTCAGCCTGCACCTCCTGCTCAGCCCTCAGCACAACCATCCTTGGGGCTGTGAAGGTGCAGTGGTGACTGCCCATGGGTGGGGACCTCAGTCCCACTGTATCCATTTGGGGGCTCATGGGCTTCTAATTACCAAACACCTCTCCCTGTCCAAGGTGTTTACCCCCCACATGTGTCATATACCACCCCTTTATGCTGTCTTGTCTGTCTTCCTACCAAACCTACCTCCCCAAATATACCTACTATCTTTACCCAACATCCCACTCTCACCTTAAAAAAAAAAAAGGGCAATCTATCCCAAAAAAAAAAAAAATGCCGCCCCATACATAGTTGTCCATTTTGCATACATGTCCACGGGACACATTTAATCTAGTCTAATTGGCTTCACAACACATTATTGTTATCCTCACCTCTCTGTCAGGGGTTTGAGTGTTCAAATATACCTCCAAATTCAGTATGTATGCATAGCTATTACTGTAGTAGAAATGGACAGCTATGGACCTTCCCTATACCTGTCATGCACATCCCTAGCTACTTTCCCTCTTTATGCACATTTTTCCATCACTTTCCTATCAACTCTTTTTCTTTTCTTTTAAAGAAATCAGCATGGGGGGAAGCAGGAGTAAGCTGTTTTAAGCAGTAGTAAGCGTGACTAAGCCTGTTTGCATGGCGGTAAGAATGCCTACACAGATTAAACACTTTTAAGGCTGCCTGTAAGCATAGTTAAATGGAAGTTATCAGAACCTCCCAGACTGAGCCAACACATAATGCCAATATACTGGCTGGCATTCTTGAGTGCAAATATTACCCCTTACTCCCCAAAGGATCAATCACACTACCAGTGCACCGCCAGGCACCCAGTATTACTGCAGCACAGGTTAAAGCATCGCTGTCCAAGGCCACGAATACAGCTTCTATGGGACCTGAGAATATCACTGGCTGTATTCTACGTCAACTACATTGTGACCTGGTACCTTACCTGTGTCCCCTGTTCATGCACAGCCTCACCTCAGGCTTTGTCCCTACTGAATTGTGGACTGCTACAGTCACCCGTCTCCACAAACTAGATGTGACTACATACCCTGGGAAATACCACCCCAACTGCCTGACAAGTATGTTATGTGAAACTATGGAATGCATCATATCATGTATCTAATAAACAGGGATATGGGAATCGGCAGACTCAGGATCCCACACAGTTTACCTTTGTGAAGGGTAGGTCATTCTTGCTCATTCAACCTGGTCAACTTCTTGGCATCAGTCACCTGAGCTGTGGATGAAGGCAAGGTGACACATACAGCCTACATTGATCTGGCCAAAGCCTTTGATAATATTCCCCACTCACTAAGCTCAGCATCAACCCCTATATCATTAGGTGGGAACAGAGGCACAAACATAGGGGTAGATTTGACATACTGCTGTCATACATTGAGACAGTTGCAGATGTCACTGGATTTGTTGTAACATCCTTTATGAGGAATATGATGTTGGTAATACCAATAGATGTGAGTATTTACTGACTGCATTCCCTAGAGTCCACAACTGATTTACCAAGGAAACCAACATTCTGGTGAACACACAAAACATAACAGGCAGACATGTGGCCAGTCTCTGGACAGTGTGCCAGTGGAGAGGTATGTCAGAGACATATCAGTATGAGTTGTGATGTCACACACTAAATGCATGTCCACACAAACCCTGTCGATCTATCAATCCACCATGTGTATAACAGCACTGATGACATAGAATCTGTTCACAAATCTGGGGATATGTCCCCCATGTTGGTTGGCTGTCTCCACATGTCCTGTCCTGCGATGTATTGCCACCCACTGTATGTACATCTGTAGACTGCCACCTCTGTAATGTCCCTCACACAGGCAAGAAAATAGGACAAGGCCTACATTAAGGAGTGTTCCATATGTCAGAACTAGCAGCAATGTCCAGGCCCACAGCACAATACAATGCGGGCACCTAATTATTGTATGGCTGTAGCAATACCTGGCATCTGCACATCTGTACAGAGGACAGACGGAAAGTAGATAGCCAACAGGTTATGCATTAGGATGAATGTTTTGAAAGATACATGTCTGAAACTAAGGGTATGCCATTATTACATGGCAGCAGTCCTCAATGACATGTCTAAAAAGCATAGTCTACAGTAAATATCACATCAATCTCCAGTAGGAGATACATATAAACATAGAGCTCAAACACCAAGAACAAGATACTCAATATTCAGAATCCAGCTTTGCATGTAGGGGTGCATGGTTCCAGTACTATGATCTGCAATCCACTCTTACTTGAAAAAGTACTGTTAAAAGTACTAACGTAATAATATACTATGTGTTAAACTATTTCTGTCAACCAGTGCACTGTAGCTGGTGTAACATGCAAGTGTGACTGCATATAGCCTGGGATACTACCCATGTATGAAACAAATCCAAAGAGAAAAGATTGTGGTACTACCCATGTATACCCAGGTGTCCCATACAGAAAGTATACTCACACACCTTGCTACTGTAATGATAGCACATAGAAGCATGTAATATACAGAAAATTAAATACACTTATTAAAGATGTCATTACCCTGCTATTTTATCAGACTGAAATGTGATCACTGGTTACCAGGGTTAAGCAATGCTTAGCAGGTTTCAGCATTGCTTCAATGTAAATGCTAAGCAGATTTGTGCACTGGTAAGCAAATCCTACATGGTGTAAGCGCCTATTTAACCTTACATTAGCACCACTTACCATTGCTCAAACCCATGCAAACACACTCAAAGCTGCTCAAAACTGTCTTAACCACTCTGTATCCAAGAGTCCTTGTTCTGCCTAGCAACAAAATAAACAGCCCTTCTAGGTCTTGATCTGAAGACCCTACACACCATAGCCTATGAAATTTACCAGTAAGCCACCACAGCTGCATTATTTGAGGAAGTTTTCTCAAA